>NW_027411866.1:33873942-33931442 GCF_047663935.1 Musca autumnalis | reverse complement strand
TCATTTACGGACATATCGAATTTTGTGGCCCTTTTTGGACCTTTGAACTTGCAGACAAAAATTTGGATTAGGATTAAAGTTCAAAAGTATTGCGCATGAGGTAACTAAAGGAATGGACCAGCATAGTTCATTATGGAAGTGGACCTTATTTTGGGAGTCATATCTTTTCGATAGATTTCGCCCCCCTATAGTCATTTCAGTGGGTTATCTGTAAACAGAACCACAACGAACAGCTTCGGTATACATTTCCATAGGATCTTCGAACAAATTGATTGCCCCGTTCAAGAGATATCGGGCATATCATTTTAGTGACCTTTTTTAAATACTGCTATCTTCGAACTGAAACTAAGTTTGGACAAAATATGACGAAGACCAAACCGGTTGATCAGTTCGAGAGTTATCGTGCCCTCCAGCCACTACATATGACGCCATATGGGGTTTTTTACACCTTTCGGGCTGTTTTTTTTGCTTCAACAAAAATCAAAGTGATTCGATTCGAGAGCAGGTCCTAAACTGAACTTTTCCGAAATTTTGTATGGGGACAACGGCTACGTAGTAATCTTCGCCCTATCACTACAGGAGTTCTCGACAAACTGTCGATTAAAATAACAGGCGCGCCTTTTCGAATCAGTCAGCGTTACGTCGCCAAACGTGGCTAAGGTCCGACCTTTAGGCCGTCTATAAAGACGACCTTTAGGCCGTCTATAAAGACGACCTTTAGGCCGTCTATAAAGACGACCTTTAGGCCGTCTATAAAGACGACCTTTAGGCCGTCTATAAAGACGACCTTTAGGCCGTCTATAAAGACGACCTTTAGGCCGTCAATAAAGACGACCTTTAGGACGTTTATAAAGACGACCTTTAGGCCGTCTATAATGACGACCTTTAGGCCGTCTATAAAGACGACCTTTAGGCCGTCTATAAAGACGACCTTTAGGCCGTCTATAAAGACGACCTTTAGGCCGTCTATAAAGACGACCTTTAGCCGTCTATAAAGACGACCTTTAGGCCGTCTATAGAGACGACCTCTAGGCCGTATATAGAGACGACCTCTAGACCGTCTATAGAGACGACCTCTAGGCCGTCTATAGAGACGACCTCTAGGCCGTCTATAGAGACGACCTCTAGGCCGTCTATAGAGACGACCTCTAGGCCGTCTATAGAGACGACCTCTAGGCCTTCTATAGAGACGTCTATAAAGACGACCTTTAGGCCGTCTATAGAGACGACCTCTAGGCCGTCTATAGAGACGACCTCTAGGCCGTCTATAGAGACGACCTCTAGGCCGTCTATAGAGACGACCTCTAGGCCGTCTATAGAGACGACCTCTAGGCCGTCTATAGAGACGACCTCTAGCCCGTCTATAGAGACGACCTCTAGGCCGTCTATAGAGACGACCTCTAGGCCGTCTATAGAGATGACCTCTAGGCTGTATATAGAGACGACCTCTAGGCTGTCTATAGAGACGACCTCTAGGCCGTCTATAGAGACGACCTCTAGGCCGTCTATAGAGACGACCTCTAGACCGTCTATAGAGACGACCTCTAGGCCGTCTATAGAGACGACCTCTAGGCCGTCTATAGAGACGACCTCTAGGCCGTCTATAGAGACGACCTCTAGGCCGTCTATAGAGACGACCTCTAGGCCGTCTATAGAGACAACCTCTAGGCCGTCTATAGAGACGACCTCTAGGCCGTCTATAGAGATGACCTCTAGGCTGTCTATAGAGACGACCTCTAGGCCGTCTATAGAGACGACCTCTAGGCCGTCTATAGAGACGACCTCTAGGCCGTCTATAGAGACGACCTCTAGGCCGTCTATAGAAACGACCGCTAGGCCGTCTATAGAGACGACCTCTAGGCCGTCTACTAAGGCAGCCTCTAGCCCTTCTATAAAGACTGACCTTTAGGCCGTCTATAAAGACGACCTTAGGCCGCCTAAAAAGACGACCTCTTGCCTGTCTATGAAGAACTTTTAGGTCGACTATAAATACGACCTTTAGAGCGTCTATAGAGGCGACCTCTAGGCCGTCTATTGAGAGACCTTTAGGCCGTCTATAGAGACGACCTCTAGGCCGTCTATAGAGACGACCTCTAGGCCGTCTATAGAGACGACCTCTAGGCCGTCTATAGAGACGACCTCTAGGCCGTCTATGGAGACGACCTCTAGGCCGTCTATAGAGACGACCTCTAGGCCGTCTATAGAGACGACCTCTAGGCCGTCTATAAAGACGACCTCTAGGCCGTCTATAAAGACGACCTCTAGGCCGTCTATAAAGACGACCTCTAGGCCGTCTATAAAGACGACCTCTAGGCCGTCTATAAAGACGACCTCTAGGCCGTCTATAAAGACGACCTCTAGGCCGTCTATAAAGACGATCTCTAGGCCGTCTATAAAGACGACCTTTAGGCCGTCTATAAAGACGACCTTTAGGCCGTCTATAAAGACGACCTTTAGGCCGTCTATAAAGACGACCTTTAGGCCGTCTATAAAGACGACCTTTAGGCCGTCTATAAAGACGACCTTTAGGCCGTCTATAAAGACGACCTTTAGGCCGTCTATAAAGACGACCTTTAGGCCGTCTATAAAGACGACCTTTAGGCCGTCTATAAAGACGACCTTTAGGCCGTCTATAAAGACGACCTTTAGGCCGTCTATAAAGACGACCTTTAGGCCGTCTATAAAGACGACCTTCAGGCCGTCTATAAAGACGACCTTTAGGCCGTCTATAAAGACGACCTTTAGGCCGTCTATAAAGACGACCTTTAGGCCGTCTATAAAGACGACCTTTAGGCCGTCTATAAAGACGACCTTTAGGCCGTCTATAAAGACGACCTTTAGGCCGTCTATAAAGACGACCTTTAGGCCGTCTATAAAGACGACCTTTAGGCCGTCTATAAAGACGACCTTTAGGCCGTCTATAAAGACGACCTTTAGGCCGTCTATAAAGACGACCTTTAGGCCGTCTATAAAGACGACCTTTAGGCCGTCTATAAAGACGACCTTTAGGCCGTCTATAAAGACGACCTTTAGGCCGTCTATAAAGACGACCTTTAGGCCGTCTATAAAGACGACCTTTATGCCGTTTATTAAGACGATCTCTAGGCCGTTTATTAAGACGATCTCTAGGCCGTTTATTAAGACGATCTCTAGGCCGTCTATGAAGGCGACCTTTAGGCCGTCTATGAAGACGACTTCTAGGCCGTCTATGAAAACGACCCCTAGGCCGTCTTTTTAGACGACTTCTAGGCCACACTATGCAGAGTTGGAAATTCGCAAGTGGTACCTTTTTTCTCCAAAAATAAGGAACCATTGACCTTCAAATTTATTTAAAAAAAATCAATTAACAATATAAAAAACAATAAAATTAAAACTTTTTAATTGAACAAGGTTTTTTGTGCAATACGATAGTTGGTAGCAATTAATTACATCAGTCAGATTAAAATGGCAATTACAATCATAACTAACATTTCATTAGAGGTTTATGAAGATGATGATGGCGGGTTACTACTTTCTTACACATAAAACTTTAAATAATAAATCATAAAATTTATAAAACAAAACATAACAGGATCGTAGAAAAAACACAATATAATAAAGTTAAGAAACAATAATGGCCATTGCGGGCGCTTACATGTTGCTTCCATTGGAAGGTTATGCCTCGCTTTTCCACACAATGCGTGAAGCAGATTTTTTCAATTTTCTCTTCATCTGAGTTGGTTGGCGAGTGACTGACTGTCTGGTTGGCTGGCTGGCTGGCGCTTGAGTTGAATATCTTTGTAAATAAATTCATTTATTCTTTATTAGCAATGCGTTGCACCAAGCCACACAATTTTTGTTGGAATTGCAAATTGCCTTTTCTCAGGGCCTCGCAATTGCATTGTGTCTGCCGCCATAAGGAAGTAACGCACAATATATATGGAAATTCCCTTTTTTCTCTCTCTCGCAAGTTTAATTGTTATGCCATGGAAATGGTATTTATTTGGCAAATTTGTATTTCCATCAAATGAAATAACTGCAGGAACTGCATAATTTATTGCCCGGCTGGGTCGGAGGTATGTGGCAAGAAAATCTATGAGTTATTAGCATTTAAATAATGAAGTTGGGAAATTATGGTTTTTGTACCCACTTCCTGACTAAGTAAGGGGTGCGTTTGAAGAAACCAATTTGCCTAGGAATATTTAAACTGAAGTTGCCATAGGCATTATCACACCATTGCAAACTCCAAGAAAAAATCATCCCATTAAAACCAGTGAAGCAACAACTAAATTAGACAAGGATAGCTAATAAAGAAATTAAAATTTTCTTATTGGTTAAAAAAATTGTGGGCACACAAAAACTAAACAAATATTTGCCTGGCAACCAAACAAATAAAAACCCCAAACCAAAATCCTCCAACACCATCTAAACGTAATGCATTTTTAATTGTTAATTTTTCATGCACTGTTTTTGCACTTTTTCACAATGAAGTTGTATGCTTGGCTCTACCCCCAACCGAGTCCACAGGCATAGCCCCGTATTTAGACATGTATTACAATAACACATTTCATCATTAAAAAAGAAAAAAATTAAACAAAACAACATTTCGCACTGCAATTAGCCGAAAAGCATTGTTCAGGCTGGCCGCCAAAATGGACATTTCAAACCATGGAAAAAAGCGGGAAATTTATTACCCCGGGCGGGCAGTCTCGATTTTCGTTCGGTGAGTGTTTGGCCATAAAATGTGGATTTATAGCTGGTAGTTTGTAAAGCGGAGATTTCTAAACTATCACATTTGAAGAGTGCAACAAATATTTTTCCACTACATTTCCACATCATTCTCTGCTCGCTGTGTACATCTACACAAGGTGCCGGGCTGTAATTGTTTCAATAGCTTGTTGGTCGCGCAGTTTTGCCATTTATTTTTGTTAACAAAATGCCCGTTGAATATCTGTAATTTGTTGTTGTTGCTAGTTTGGTCAATTGTTTTGTTTGTTTGGCATTGTTATTGCCTTTGTTTAGTTAAATAATTCAGTTCAAAATAACACCTTTCGGTATGTAGTTATGTGCAAAGTGTTTACAATGATATATGGGCACATTGATCTTCATGCCATCACCCATAATCACCTGCAGATGGTTATCGATATCGTTTACCAAAAAAAAATTGGTTATCAAAATACATAGACATTTCCCACGAACATCCAAGAAGAGATAAACGGAAATTTATTTTCATGTCCGATTTTTAGCTCAATGATATTGGACCATATTTTTATCACCGAGTCTGATTGTTCGATAGAAGAGAATGCGACACCGCTTATTACTCCCAAAATGTTCAGGAAAAGCAAGCCAACATTATGATGAAGAGCTTACTGGCCGTCGGCAACCAACTTTGTTGTTAACAAAAATACGATAAGTTGTTGGTAAAGATGTATGCCTACCCGTACTGTTCGTAGCAGTGGGATGTGGCCTGTTCATTTACGTTATGCAACTTTTATTCTAAAAGCATTCCAAAAATACGATGAACTGTTAGTGAAGTTGTGTTCCTTGGAACTACCCGTAATGTTCGTAGCTGTCATACAGGGCATGTTCCTCTACGTGCAAGTATCTTCAAGTTATCCTAAAAGCATTCCCATACAGGAAAAGGCTGCACAAAGGAATTAAGAAGAGTTCCCTTTTTATGGTTGAAAAAAGTAAACGAACAGACCAACAGTGTTTTGCTATAAATCAGGCCATTGAAATAGTTCTCTAAAATTGCATTCAGGCGTTGTTTACGGCAGATAAAACAGTCGTTAGAGAACTTCTCTCTAAAAAACTGTGGATATGGCTTTCTTATAGCTCCCAAATAATGTTTTCGACGATTTTAGGTGTTTTCACATTTACTGTCAAAACTATTTAAATTTGACATTTAGTGTTGTCAGTAATCAGAAAACTCTACGCCAAAAAATTTGGATATATGTACATATGTAGGCATACATTTTATAACAGCTGTTCACGTAGCGAACAGGTTGATTTTATAATAAAGATAGTGAATGGCTTGGTGAGGGTTGCATGTGTAGAGGAGAGAGATATTTAGTTGAGCAGGTATGTCGTAGGGGATGGAAGATACCAAGGAACGGTCCTGACCGGTTTTAACATGGCAAAGCCCAGGATTTATCTTGGTCCCTCTTTCATCTCAAGTGGACACTGACCTCCTCGTGGTGTCACCTGGGAAACTGCCTTTAACACCCGTTAAAGGTAGTGAGCTAACATGTGCTGCGCGTTCACCCATAAGAAAGTTAAAAACTTGGGTTTGGGCGTCGGGTTAGTAACCCTCCTCTAGAAAAAACAGCCTATTATGAAAAAACGAAAGAAAAGAAAAACAAACCCCTCTAAAGTTGACGAACCCCGCAAACGTTTTAAGGACCATGATTTGCGAATCTGCACCTGGAATGTTCGCATTGGCAGATGTACTTGAAAAGTACAAGGCCGATATTACTGCCATACAGGAAATACGATGGATTGGGAAAGGCGTCACAACAACACCTAAAAGTTGACGCACTGTATTATAGCTGCCATGACGTAAAGCATGAGTTTGGTTGCGGATTCGTAGTTAGTCGGAGACTAAAACATCTGGTATCCAGCTTCACCCCAGTGAATGAAAGACTTGCTGCAATTCGAATAAAAGCTAAATTCTTCAAGATCAGCTTTATTTGCGCTCATGCTCCCACTGAAGAAAAGGACGAACAGACCAAAGATATATTTTACGAGCGCTTAATAGAAACATATGACCGTTGCCCTGCCCATGACATTATAATCATTCTAGGCGATTTTAATGCAAAAATTGGAAAGGAGAATATCTTTGGCCCAACAGTCGGGAAATTCAGTCTCCCCAGTGAAACATCTGACAATGGTATGAGGCTGATAGACTTTGCAGCTGCAAAAAACATGGTAGTTAGCAGTACCAGATTTAATCATCTCGATATTCATAAGGGCACCTGGCTGTCTCCAGAACAAAGAACAAGTAATCAAATTGATCATGTTGTGATAGATGGAAGACATTCATCGAGCGTGTTGGATGTACGATCGTTCAGAGGCGCACACATTGATTCGGACCACTACCTTGTTGTAGAGATGGGCGATTGTCGTGTTTCGTGGCACTAGAAAACACGATACAACAAAGCTAAAAGGTTTAATACTTATTCGTCGCTAGAGTGCTGTTGTTGTTTATGTGTGTATTTGTTGTTGTGTCGTGTTTTCTAGTGACACGAACACGACAATCGCCCACCTCTACCTTGTTGCAGCAAAGGTACGTACCCGTCTAAACGTTGCAAATAAAACACGAGCAGACACAACGCGGAAGTTGGACATCGATAGGCTGCAAACACAACAGATAGCCACATCATATTCCACTCAACTAGCCCAATTGCTTAACGCGAGCACTCCTTGTCCCGATAACATAACAACACAATGGCATGCAAACAGCCACAAAATCCATACTTGGATTCCAGAGACCTCCACAAAGGAATTCATGGTATGACCAGGAGTGTCGTGCTGCTACCGAAGAGAAAAATGCGGCATATAGAGCTACTTTACAATCAGTAGCAACGCGTAGCGCACGAGAAAAGGAGAGAAGAGAAACGTTTTTTCCGCAAGAAAAAGAGAGAAATGGAGAAGCGGGAGTGTGAAAAAATCGAGATGTACAGGAGCCAGAATGAAGTCTGAAAATTCTACCAAAGAGTGAAACATCAAACATATGGCTTTGGTACAGGCACATCTTCCTGTAGAGACCAGCAAGGTAATCTGGTAACAGATACAGATAGCGTGCTCAGGATATGGAAGGAACATTTCTCCAATCTGCTGGTATCCAATAGTAGCGAAGACGATGATACCACAGATCCAATCCCAGAAGATGGTATAGAATGTATACCGCCCGGCCAAGATGAGGTAAAAACAGCAATCAACCGGCTGAAGAATAATAAAGCAGCAGGAGCCGATGGCTTACCAGCCGAGCTGTTTAAAACCGTAGGCGACGCGCTGATAAGGTGTATGCATCAGCTAGTTAGCACCATCTGGCAGGAAGAACGAGTACCCGACGATTGGAACCTGAGTATCCTGTGCCCCGTCCACAAGAAGGGAGATAAGACTGTATGCTCTAACTATAGGGGCATAAGTCTACTCCCTATTGCCTACAAGATCGTGTCAGGGATATTGTGCGAACGACTTAAGCCAATGGTCAACGAGATAATTGGACCATACCAATGCGGCTTTAGACCTGGCAAGTCCACCATTGACCAGATATTTACCCTGCGGCAAATCCTGGAGAAGACCCAAGAGATTATAAAGCAGCCTTCGACAGCCCGCTGCGTTCAAAGGTATTCCAAGCCATGTCTGAATTTGGTATTCCCGCAAAGCTCATCCGGCTTTGTAAAATGACTTTAACTGACACGAGGTCCTCAGTTAAAATAGGAAAGAACCTCTCCGAAGAGTTTGGTACCAAAAGAGGTTTCAGACAAGGAGACAGCATTTCGTGTGACCTCTTCAACATCCTGCTAGAAAAGGTTATACGAGAGGCAAACGTCAAAAGAAGTGGCACAATCTACACCAATAGTCACATGTTACTTGCTTATGCTGGTGATATAGACATCATGGGTCGATCAGTCGATCAGATCGATCAAAGGTCGAAAGAGAATCTGCTAAAGTGGGTCTGGCGGTAAACGGTGAGAAGACCAAGTTGATGGTGTCGACGCGCAATGCGTCCATTGAGCTCGGAACGACTGTGGAAGTTGGTTCCTATAATATTGAGGTAGTAAAAGACTTCGTCTACCTCGGCACCTCCGTCAACACAACAAACGACATCAGTTGTGAAATAAAAAGAAGAATTGTGTTGGCCAACAGATGCTACTTTCATAAGTAAGCAGTTTAAAAACAAAGCCACATCTCGTCAAACAAAAATAACGCTCTACAAAACACTGATGCTACCCGTGCTGATGTATGGCTCCGAAGCCTGGGTACTTGCGCAAGCAGACATGGCAGTGCTTGGTGTGTTTGAGAGAAAAATTCTTCGAAAGATCAACGGACCAATCTGCGTTGACGGTGAATATCGACGTCGCATGAACCACGAGCTGTATCTGCTATACAACGACATCAATATTGTTAAACGTATCGAGATGCAGCGATTGCGTTGGCTAGGCCATATCATAAGAATGAGCGATGATGAACCCGCTAAAAAGGCGTATGAATACATGCCACATGGCGGTGCACGCAGAATTGGCAGGCCAAGGAATAGATGGCGCAAACAAGTGGATGATGAGATGAAAAGGCGCGGTATTCCAGAGTGCAAAGCAACAAATAGAGAGGAATGGAGATCTCTTCTTAGTTCGGCCTATAGAACAAATGTTCTGTAATGGGCCAGCTAAGTAAGTAAGTAAGTAAAGCACGGACCATGCTTTACACATCCTAATATATCTACTAGACAAGAATCAGATTCGAATATGGACTATATTTGTCTACTCCTTCGGGTACCTCCCACACAAAATTTCGGATAAGTTCACTTTAAGACCTGCTCTCGAATAACTTTGATTTTTGTTGAAGCAACTTGCATTCGCTGCCTCCATTACGACGGTAAAAGTTTTTTCAGGGGCAAGTCCATACTTTTTGAGAAAACAGCCCGAAAGCTTAAAACCCACAATGGCACCATATGCAGTGGCTGGAGAGAAGCGTAACTCTCGAACTGATCAACCGATTTGGTCCAAAATTTGGCCATCGTTATGTTTTGTCCAAACCTAGTTTCAGTTCGAAGATAGGTAATACCGGTCCAGAACTTCCAGTACTTTTCCCTAAATATTTAAAAAAGGTCACTAAAATGGTATGCAGGCTTTGGATCTCCTAATATTTTGTTCAAATTTAGTTTAACTTCTAAAATGGCCCATATCGATATTCTGCTTAGGGTACCTCCCAGACAAAAGTTCAACATTTGTGTCTAAGTGCAGTTTAGGGTCTGTTCGACCTTCCTTTCGAAATGTATACCGATGCTGTTCGTTGTGGTCTTGTTTACAGCGATATTAGTTTTTCCATGGACAAGCCTATGTTTACTGGCATACTGGTCAAAATGTATACGATAACACATTCAAATGACTAGTGGGTGCGATAAGATCCACTTCCATAATGGACTTTGTCAGTCCATTGCTTCAAGTATCTCCTGCGCAACACTATTAATCTTTAATCCTAATCCACTTTTTTTGTCGGCAAATTCAAATGTCCAAAAAGGCCCACAAAACTCTGAAAACACCCTAAATACATTCGACCTGTCCGTAGATGAAAGTTTCAATTCACATAGGCTGAGGTTATATCTCTGTCGGCAAAGCCGACTGATACTTTTTTACTTGTTATGGTTGAAAAAAGTAAAGGAATAGACCAATAGTGTTTTACTATAAATCAGGTCATTGAAATAGGGCTCTAAAATTCCATTCAGGCGTTGTTTACGGTAGATAAAATAGTGGTTAGAGAACTTCTCTCTCTCAAAAATTGTGGATATGGTTTTCGTATAGCTCCTAAGTAACGTTTTCGACTATTTTAGGTGTTTTCAGATTTTAAACTACATTTATTGTCAAAACTATTTAAATTTGACATTTACTGTTGTCAGTAATCGGAAAACTCTACTCCAAAAATTTTGGATATATGTAGGCCTATATTTTATGCCACCGCAGAAGGTCGGTGGTTCGATTCCCCGGCCAGGCAACACCAAACATTTTTCAACGGTGGCAAAATACCCCTCAGTAATGTTGGCGACATTTCCTGAGTATTTCAGCCTTGAAAAACTTCTCTATAAGTGGTGTCTTAGGACACGCCGTTCGGACTCGGCGATAAACAGTAGGTCCCATATCATTGAGCTAAATATGAATCGGGGTGCACTCATTGATATGAGAGAAGTCACCCTTGTCCCGTATGGGATGTTGTGGAACAATGTTTTTTTTTTTTTTTTTATGACAGCTGTTCACGTAGCGAACAGGTTGATTTTATAATAAAGATAGTGAATGCCTTGGTGGGGGTTACGTGTTTAGAGGAGAGGGATATTTAGTTGAGCAGGTATCTATTTTTAATATACTGTCTACTTGAAAGTGATAAACATTTGGTAGGCAGACTGTCTCTTGTTGTAAGAGGTCGTTCGAATAAAATGAGGTAAGACTTTTCATAGCTACATGTGGTATGTCTGTGTTAGATTACTGGATGTAATCTAGGCTGCAGGCCGATAAGCATGTGTAGCACGTTTGCTTGCCACATGTGAGATAACTAACTATGTTTCTCACCTCTGCATGATATTTAATGCAGTTGGGTTCGTACACATATAAACACTGTCCCTCTCCCTTGTACACACTAGTTTAACTTAGGTTAAGTCATATCGCACTACTTAGTTCTTAAGATACAGCTCGCAATATTTAGGACAGAGCTTTATAATTTGGTAAAGAAGTTTCTATTACTCCTAAAATGTTAGGTATTGCAAATGGGTTATATTGGTCCCCGTTTTAATATAGCCACCACGGTACTTCCCGACTTTGATATTTTCAAGTTTTTAGCCTTATTATGACGCCAAAACGGCTAAAATTTCGTATTTGGTCCTCTTTGGGGCTACAAAACTCGCCCCACCCCCACCAGAAATTTGTCTTAGTTTTTATCACACCGAAATGTCTGAAAATTGTTATTTAGTCTTCTTTGGCGCTACAAAACTTTTCCTCATAAATATGTATGTCAGTACTGGTATAATTTTCTTAGCTCCCATACAATGGTTCCTACCGATTTTCTTAGTTATCTTAGTTTTAGCGTCATTATCGTACATAAATGGCCCAAGATTGCTATTTAGCCTTCTTTGGGGCTACAAAACTATTCCCCAGAAATTTGTCACTGCAGGTCAACATTTTAATATAGCCCCCATAAAACGGTACCGACCGATTTTCGATATTTCCAGACAAAAATATAATAACTAACGGTACTTCTAGAACTAATACGTGTCACATTTAATACAACGAGTTAGAAATGTAATGTAACAAGTAAAGAACTATCAGTCGACATTGCCGACAGAGATATACCCTCACCCTGTGATATATTGAAAAGTATCAAAACCCAGTATGTCTTGTTTTTCCAAAAAAAAAAAAAATACAGTTATAATGAGTACTGCGAGAACTATCCGAAATCCGAAAGTTAAAAATTTATCGCCGAACACATCAAAATCTGTTCTTAAACCTAAATGTTTGTGGGGCAGGTACCGAAAGAAGTGGACCGATATAGTACATCTTCGAATTTGATGTATGGTTGGAAAAACGATAAAAATGTGCAAAGATTGATGCAAATCGAAAACTCTCTTTAGGAGCCATATATCGTGTCAGTAGGGTTTTTACAGCTTTAGGGTAATTATAACGTGGCAATATGAGCCACAAGAACTACCTGCTGTAAACATTTTACAACTATCCTAGACATGTAATTAAATTGCATCTTTGCAAACAATTTTGAAATTAATGGGAACAATTTTGAAATTATTTGGGGACCATATTCGAACATGACTTATGTAAATGTGAAAGAAATATTACGATGTGCAATGGTTGAACCAATGTCACAATGGCAATTTAGTTGGTCACCGCGGAGCTTTTGGACCATAAAGTCCGGAAGCATGGAGTTGTCCACGAATAACAATATATCGCTGTAAACAATTCCAAAAGAAGTGCTTTCGATAAAAAAATTCAAACGATCCTCGAACTGACCTTAAATTCTGCAAATATTTGTTCAAATTTAGGCCTTTTGGCCACATCAGACACTCAATTCGTAAGATTTCATATGCTCATCAGTCATTTTAATTTGTGCCGACAGGGTTATTTAGAACTTTTGGGACAATATTTCACGAAGTATGGACTTGTTTCCGAAAAAAAATGTATCGTATTGAGCATAATCTACTGCAAAAAATTTCCCGATATGACAAGAAATGCTAAACTGCAAACTAAACTGTCAAAAATGTTGAAAATTTGTGTAGGAGGTACCTGAAGGAGTGGACCAATATAGTCGAAGCTGGTTTATGTTTGGATAAAGTATTACGACATGCATGTCATGTTTGGACCCTATCGGTTACTCCCTTCGAAAG
The DNA here is from genome assembly GCF_047663935.1 of Musca autumnalis. Taxonomy (NCBI): domain Eukaryota; kingdom Metazoa; phylum Arthropoda; class Insecta; order Diptera; family Muscidae; genus Musca; species Musca autumnalis. The sequence continues at coordinate 33,918,358 of NW_027411866.1, read as the reverse complement.
TTATCTTGCGCACCATTTAGCGAACAATTTTGAACTTTTGTGGGGGAGGTACCCCTGTGAACCGATATGGCCCATCTTCAAACTTCATCTAAAGCTGGGTACACATTGTCAGTTTTGAATGCCAGCTTTGTTGTTGCTTGCTAGTGTGGCCATTCATTTTTGTCATTCATCATGCAACCGTAAAATATTTTGTGGTTGCTGGACGGTTTGACAGTTATCGATAATTGCGAAATATCGACATTCAAAGCTGACAATGTGTACCCAGCTTAAGTCTTGAAAAATATTAGGATAACCAAATTTTGAGCAAATCGGTTAGTCCATTCGAGAGTTAACCTGCGCTCCAGTCAGCCAGATAGACGGACTGCTAAATCGACTCCAAATTGTCTGAAACGAATTTCGTCCAAAAAATTTTGGGGTTTAAAACCATGATTTTTGATGAGATACATTTTTGTCGTATCACAGCATATTTACCTCGTTAGCCGGAAGGTATACAAAGTCCGTATATAACTAACACTAACTTAACGCTAACAGCTTTACTGACCGCATTCAGGCTACGCAGTATACATTCAATAACTTCTCATTGGTATGAATTTGTGGCATTATCGTTGACCGAGTACGAGTAGATCTATGAAATGTGTACTGTTTTACCAGATTTTTTTGTTAGATGATGGCTGCATCAAAGCTAACAGTTTGATGGTTACATTTTGCTAAAATTTGTGGATCCCCTTTCTTACTTCTTTACATTTCGACATTTCCACACCCGTTATTTCATTTTTTTTTGTTTTGTGGGAAATCTTTGCCAAACTTTTTCCCATCCCTATTATCTTCTTATAACTCTCTCTCGAGATTATGGGGTATCCACAAAGGAGGACATACCATGGGTAGCCCCTTCCTCCTTCGTAGCGGCTCTGCACGTTTTATCAAACATTCCTGGTGGGTGGTTCTTGCCCCTTTCCTAAACACGGTGCTCTTAAACCAACATTAAATAAAAGGAACTTATACCTGGGAAGTTTTTGCGGATTCTGAAACTACAATGTCCAGTTAAGTTCACATTTTTAGGGGTTTTAGGTTTTCACGATTTTGCTTGGAAACTGCAAGTCCTATCGAAATGGGATTAGAGAAAATGTTGTAGCAGTGAAAATTCATTACAAGATTATCCTTTCTGATATTTTCGTAGGTTTTACCATTTTTGAGATATATAAGTTCAATTTGGGACAATTCACTGACTGTATCGCCTCCTTATAAAACAATGTCATGACTGCAATTTCCCAACTTAAACTTATATATCTCGAAAATGGTACAACCTAGGAAAACATTTTGATTGCCATTCTTGTAGAGAATTTTCACAGCTATAAGATTCTCTCTAGTCTCATTTCGGTAAGGCTTACCGTTTTCAAGCAAATCGTAAAAACCTAACAAAAAAAACTAAAAATGTGACCTAAAAATGTGAATTTTGAGCGCCATTTATTTAAAAATCAATTCAGCGATTTTTTATTGTTTTTGGATTTTTCTCATCTATGAACATTGGTGTTTTAGAATCCGCAAATACTTTCCAGGTGTAAGCGGTTTTTATTTAAAATTAGTTAAGGCACACCGTACGTGACATTGTTTTATAAGGAGGCGATATAGTCAATGCATAGACCCAATTTTAGCTTCTATATCTCAATAACGGTAAATCCTACGAAAATATCATGAAGGTCAATCTTGTAGAGAATTTTCACAGCTACGATATTTTCTCTAATCCTATTTCGATAGGTCTTGCGGTTCCCAAGCAAAATCGTGAAAACCTAAAAAACCTACAAAAGTGGACTTTGATCGCGATTTATTTAAAAAACGCTGCGGAGATTTTTTTGTTTTTTGTTTTTTTTTTTTATTTTTCTTATCTATGAACATTATGTTTTTAGAATCCGCAAAAAACTTCTGACGTGTAAGCTTCTTTCATTTAAAATTGGTTCAAGAACACCGTGTAAACTTTTCTGTCGTTACATATTCATAGAAAGTTAATTACTACAAGGTCTGTTGTTTTGTATTGTTTGGCTTGAATGGCAACAATGGGTATTGAAATTTTTGTTTTTATGAAAGTAAACATGATCTCGACATTGTTAACAATGTTTCTAAAACCTATTTGCAAAGAAAAGTGCAAACAATGTTGTTCTATTCCCTGATTTTTACCTCTATCAGGGCAACGCCTTTAAAAACTAGTATAATATAGGGCAAGCCTGACTGATACAGGACTTTTCAAATGTCATTAAATTGTTTGTACGTTCTCTAAACGGAGCCGTTAATGATTTTTCATAGTCATCTTTTGGAAAATAACTTATAAAACTAGAAATTTCTAGCCAAATTGCCTACAAAGGGACACTAATTACGATCATTCCAAAATTACGTCAGGACATCAATTTTGCTATCGGAATTAATGTAAAACTACTGAAAAAGATAGGGAACCAATAATCCCATCATTCTGATTACTAAAATCACACAAAAAGCGAAAATTTTGGAAATTATTTATCGATTATAGTGGTGCATCCTTGTCAATGTTCATTTAAAAATGTCAATTTTTTGTTTTCCAGTAAAATTTTGGTATAACGGTTCTGTAAACGGATAATTTTTGTATGCCATCTTAACGACAACTTTTCTGTCTACAAAAGTGTTTTTTGAATTGTTAAAAAATCTAAACTCATTACCAAGTTATCAAGGTTTACATTTTTTATTGCAGGTTGCATCATTTTCAGTGAAAGTCACTGTATACCTCAAAATATAGTCCAAAATTTATTATTAGACTCTAACAGCCTGTTTCACTATGTCGAACGAAAGAAACTCTACTTTACTCGTGTATGATTTTCAAATTTTGTAGTTATTTCGAAACAAAAACAAAGTCAATATTACCATGAAAAGCAAAAAGTTGTTTTTCGTTCGCATTCATTTCCATTCTTCATAGTGAAACAGGCCCTAAAATTGAAACTTATTCTTTCTCTGAAACCTCTACGACTTTTTTCGAAATATGTTCTATTCATAATAAACATTTGTCTTTTTGTTTTCATTTTAGCCACAAACTTTAAATTTTTCCGAATTAAATATCATTATTTAATTTTGGTATGTTGTCACCATCGAAAGCAGTAGTGCGATTCTCTAACTAATAATAAGAAAATACTAGCGACATCTATTGCTGAACTTAACAACTGTTTATGTTTATTTTAATTTACTTTTGTATTCTTTTCTTTACAGGTAAGCTTTTTTCTATGTTAAAGTTAATGGTGGAGAGTAATATGATGAGGTAAGTGTCTGCGCTTATTAACAGGGTAACACAAACACATCATATTAATTATTATCACAGGGTGTTTCGGCTTAATATATGTTATGGTAAAAAGTGTATGGAAAAAAGTGGACGAAACATTTTTAAAAATTAGCAGCAAAAACTTGAAATATATAATTAAAATTTCATCGTTAACGCAAACTATGTCTAAGTCCACATCAGAGTAGTTTCATGAAATAAATGTCGTGATATTGGGAGAAATCCATCTAAGATTTCCTCCTCACTTCCTACTACGGAATGTGTGAAAATGCATGCATAGGCCACATGAAAATTTTGTAAGCGTGAAAGGACAGAGGCAATACTATAAGAAAATGCAAAAAAAAAAAAAACTTACAAAATATGTGAAAATAATCGAGTTTTATGTAGGGACACGCAGTGAACTGCAATAATCGGTTTTTCGATTATACGGTTTTCGTGTAAAACTTAAAACTCGATTTTCGGTTAGTCGATTATTTGAGAGTGTACTAAAAGTCGACTTTCGATTATTCGTTAACCGTCGAAAACCGATTATAATCGAATATAAACGACAATGATATATATATATATATATATATATATATATATATATATATATATATATATAAAGTACGGTCCATTACGCGGTTTTAGCACACCCAATAGTCAACTACGACTAATTGTCGTCCACGATTAATAGTCGACAACGAATAATAATGGAATATGACTAATGCTCGACTACGAATAATAGTTGACTCCGTCTTTCCAAAGTCGATTAAGAATAATCGATTTTCCGATTTTCGCACAGTCAATAGTCGACTACGACTTTTAGAAATTTTACGGCTAATAATCGATTAACCAAAATCGATTTTACGTATCCCTAGTTTTATGTCAATATTTGCAACCATTAGTAATGAATTTTAAAAGTACAGTGACCATAAGTGGATTATGTGCATCAAATGGTTCCTTTCACGATGCTATATGGAAGACCCAGCGGAATACTGCTATAGAATAGAAAGTCTCCGTTAGACGCTTATATATATTGAAAGCCCCCGTAGAAGGTTTTAATAAAATAGCCTCATATTCTATAGATTACAGGGCCACCGTATGAGGCTTCTATAGATTAGAAGGCCACCGTGGGAGGCTTCTATAGAACAAAAAATCTCTGTGGGTGGTTTTATAGAACAGAAGACCTCCGTTGGTGTGTTCTGTAGAATAGAAGTCCTACGTGGCAGGCTTTTATAGAATAGAAGGACTCTGTGGGAGGCTTCTATCGATTAAAAGGCCTCCCTGGGAAAATTCTGTAGAAAATAAGGCATCCGTTAGAGGCCTCTATAGTATAGAAGGCATCTATTAGGGTAACAATCTTGACGCGATGCGAGGGCTTAAGGCCACAATCCCCCCCGCCCAGTCCTCTGGAAGCTCGGGCTGAGGAGATTGTGGCCGACCAAAGGTTACCCACGTAGTGATCTCCTACGTAACAGAGATCCCCTAACGCCGGGGTGTCAGGCGAACTCGTGCCCATCGGTGCCCATCGGTGTTCTAGGTTTGCAGTTAGGGTACCAACTGTAATAGAACGGAGCCTCATTGAAAACCTGGGCGTCTCAAAGAAGTATAGACATAGTTGTCAAGTCCTTGCTATGGTACAGGAGGACTATGCCATGGTTGACCTCCATTCCCCATTAAATCGATGATGTATGGATCCAAAATTTTTAAAAACCAAAAAACCCCAAAATACCCAAACCCCAATGAACAAATCCGCATGGACTTTGACACTACCACAACTATATCTGCCCGACTCAACCTACGGTTGACAAGAAAGTAGTTTCGGGAAGGGACGGACCAGACCTACCAATTATAGGCTTCATTGAGGACAGCCTTGCTGAACAGAGCAGGCAGCTCCTGGCTATGTTGGAGCGGATGGTTTCCCCTAGTCCTAGTCGCAGATGTGTTTCTGATGAGGCCGAGGACAGTTTATTTGACGACGAACTCAACAACACAGTTGTTCCAGCAGCTGCAGTTGCAGATAAACTGTCCTCGGACTCAGTGGAAACTAACTCGGGGTACCGATGTATCGGCCGAAGCCGATAAGCCAACTCTAAAGAGACAAACTGCCACAGAGGAGGAAACCACGACCAAAGTTTTGGACGTCAAAGTTCCCACCACCTCAAGCAAAGCAGTAAGTTCCTCTGGGAACATTAGTGATTATATATCACCACAAATGTGCTTCGAGGCAACGAAGGTGCACATACCCAACAGGGATGATTGGACACACAGTAGCCCACCTCTAGACGGTATAAAGAAATATACTGACGGCTCTAAGATGGAAACAAGCACAGGAGCAGGTGTCTATAGCAACTCCCTTGGTCTACGACTTTCGTACAAGTTAAGCGAATATTGTAGTGTCTACCAAGCTGAAGTTTTTGCGATCAGAAAGGCCGCGGAACTGATAAACAACATGAGAGGGGACATAGTTGGACCGGTGACTACCTATGTTGATAATCAAGCGGCCCTAAAATCACTCAGGTCCCATTATATCAAGTCAGCGGCTGTTCTGGACTGAAAAAGCTTTGGAGCCACTAAAATCAATCGTCACCTTGTATTGGGTCCCAGGGCACTGCAACATCGAGGGAAACGAGACAGCCGACGAACTGGCACGCTGCGGATCGGAGTCACAAAACATTGAAATCGACAACTCCATCAAGCCACCACTGTGCCACTTCAGGGGGGAAAATAAAAGAGAATTGTCGGGATAAATTCTGCCAATAATGGCACAATACGTCAAACTGCAGAACTTCAAGGGCGATCTGGCCAATCCCGTCAAAGTCAAGAACCGCCTCACTGCTCACAATGAAGAAATCCGATCTGAAACTAGCAGTGGGTATCATCACGGGTCTTTGCAGAATAAGATCAATGACGTGCAAATGGGAAGAGGGCGATACAGCCGACTACTGTAGGATGTGCGAGGATGAGGAAGAAATAGAGACGATCGAGCATCATAGTAGATGCTGTCCTATGCTCACTTCGAGAAGACTGCGTATTGTGGGCGTACACACCGCCCAATCTCTAACAGCATTCTGCCAAACAGCGCCGTCAGATCTGCTACACCTTTCCACGAACCTGAGATGGATTCAACGAACGGAGAACACGACAAGTACCACCTCCACCTCAATCTTAAACCGGAAACCGTACTCATCACATCAACAATCATCTCTACAACAGCTAATGAACACTACCACCAATATCCATCATCTACATAATCTCTACAACTGTAACACAACCATCAACAGCAGTCTTCAATAATCATCTCCCCCAATCGACACAACCCCGAACAACCAGAATGACCATAAGGTCTCCGAGTGGTGTGGCTGCCAGCATAGCAGCCGCGCATTCTATAACCTAATCTAACCTATCTATTAGGGGCTCCTATAGAATAGAACGCCTACTTGGAAGACTTTTATACATTGAAAGGCTTCCGTGGTAGATTTCTATAGAATAGAAGGTCTCTGTGGGAGACTTCTACAGAAAAGAAAGCCTCCGTGGGAGACTTCTACAGAAAAGTAAGCCTCCGTGGGAGGCATCTATGGAACAGAAGGCGTACGTGGGACGCATTTATAGAAAAGAAGGACTCTGTGGGAGGCTTCTATCGATTAAAAGGCCACCCTGGGAGAATTGTGTAGAAAATAAGGCATCCGTTAGAGGCTTCTATAGTATTGAAGGCATCTGTTAGGGACTTCTATAGAATAGAAGGCCTCCTTGGAAGACTTTTATACATTGAAAGGTCTCCGTGGGAGTCTTCTATAGAATAGAAAGCCTCCGTGGGAGGCATCTATAGAATAGAAGGCCTACGTGGGTGGCTTTATAGAATAGAGAGATTCGACGCGAGGACTCCGTGGGAGGATTCTATAGAAACAACGTATCCATTTGAGGTTTCTACAGAATATAATGCCTCCGTGGAAAGCTTCTATAGAATATTAGGCTTCTCTGGAAGGCTTCTATAAAATAGAAGGCCTCCGTTGGAGGCTTTTATAGAATAGAAGGTCTTTCTATAGAATAGAAGGTCTCCGTGGGAGACTTCTATAGAATAGAAAGCCTCCGTGGGAGGCATCTATAGAACAGAAGGCCTACGTGGGACGCTTCTATAGAACAAAACATCGCTGTAGGTGGTTTTGTAGAATAGAAAGATTCAAAGGAAGGCCTATGTGGGAGGATTCTATAGAAAATAAGGCATCCGTTAGAGGCTTCTATGGAATAGAAGGCCTCCTTGAAGACTTTTATAGATTGAAAGACCTCCTTGGAAGACTTTTATGGATTGAAAGTCCTCCGCGGTAGATTTCTATAGAATAGAAATTATCTGTAGAAGATTTCTATAGAATAAAAGGTCTGTGTGGGAGGCATCTATAGAACGGAAGGCCTACGTGTAACTCTTCTATAGAACAAAAAAAATCTCTGTGGGTGGTTTTGAAGAATAGAAAGATTGGATGGGAAGTCTCCGTTGGAGTATTCTGTAGAAAATAATGCATCCATTGGATGTTTCTACAGAATAGAATGCCTCCGTGGAAGGCTTCTATAGAATATTAGGCTTCTGTGGAAGGCTTCTATAGATTAGAAGGCATCTGTGGAAGGCTTCTATAAAATAGAACGCATCTGTGGAAGGCTTCTATAAAATAGAAGGCATCTGTGGAAGGCTTCTACAGAATAGAAGGTCTTTCTATAGAATAGAAGGCCTCCGTAGGAGACTTCTATAGGATAGAAGGATCAGTGGGAGGCTTCTACAGAATATAAGGCCTCCGTGGGAGATTTCTATAGGATAGAAGGCTCAGTGGGAGGGTTCTACAGAACAAAAAATGGCTGTGGGTGGTTTTGTAGAATAGAAAGATTCGATGGGACACCTCGGTGGGAGGATTCTATAGAAAATAATGCATCCATTGGAGGTTTCTACAGAATAAAATACCTCCATGGAAGGCTTCTATAGAATATTAGGCTTCAGTGGAAGGCTTCTATAAAATAGAAGGCATCCGTTGGAGGCTTCTATAGAATAGAAGGCTTCCGTGGGAGACTTCTATGGGATAGAATGCCTCAGTGGGAGACTTCTATAGGATAGAAGGCCTCTGCGGGAGGCTTCTACAGAAAAAAAATTTTGTGGGTTGTTTTGTAGAATAAAAAGATCCGATGGGAGGCCTCCGTGGGAGGATTCCATAGAAAATAATGCATCCATTGGAGGTTTCTACAAAATAGAATGCCTCCGTGGAAGGCTTCTATAGAATATTAGGCTTCTGTGGAAGGCTTCTATAGATTAGAAGGCATCTGTTGAAGGCTTCTAAAAATAGAAGGCCCCCGTTGGAGGCTTCGATAGAATAGAAGGGATAGAAGGCCTCAGTGGGAGGCTCCTACAGAACAAAAATACTTTGTGTGTTATTTTGTAGAATAGAAAGATTTGATGGCTTCTATAGAATATTAGGCTTCTGTGGAAGGCTTTCATAGATTAGAAGGCATCTGTGGAAGTCTTCTATAGAATAGAAGGCCTGCGTGGGAGACTTCTATAGGATAGAAGGCCAGCGTGGGAGACTTCTACAGAACAAAAAGTCTCTGTGGGTGGTTTTGTAGAATAAAACACCTCCATTTGTGTCTTCTATAGTATAGAAGGCCTACGTGGCAGGCTTTTATAGAATGGATTCAAAGGCCCCCGTCGGAGGATTCTATAGAAAATATGGCATCCATTGGATGCTTCTATAGAATAGAATGCCTCCGTGGGAGGCTTTTGTGGAATAGAAGGCCTCTTTTTAAGGCTTTTGTAGATTGGAAGGCATCCGTGGGAGGATTGGAAGTCCTGAGTGGCAGTCTTTTATAGAATAGAAGGCCCCTGTGGGAGGTTTCCATCGATTAAAAGACCTTCGTGCGAGGCTTCTTTAAAACAATAAGCCCTCCATGGGAGCCATCTTTAGAAAAAATGCCTACTTAGAAGGCTGACCACTAATTGTGCCAATATGAGTACATGTGTGCTCAATTTTTAATATTTCGATCACTTTGACCACGGGACGTTGTCAATTCTTGAAACCGTTGACACCACCTCGTTGTCAATGTGACAACGGCGTGCTCATTTCGACCACAGACGGTGTTGATACACTATCGACACCGTCTGTGGTCGGTTTGACCATGTATGGTGTCATTTTTTCTCTGGGTGTATAGACTAGAATGCCTACGTGGGAGGCTTCTATAGAATAGAATGCCTCCGTGGGGGCTTCTCTGGAATAAATGCATTAATGGGCGATTTCATTAGAATGAACGTTAAGTTCATTTGCTATTAGGAATAGGATCAAGTTTTCATATTCGGTATTTTTAAAGTTTTAGCCATATAGTCCTACAGAAATGGGTAAAATTCGGTATATAGTCTTCGTTGGGGTATAAGTATAGATTTGTTTAGTAAGAAATTAAAACCAATATTCACAAATTATCTCCCAGTCCATTTTTTATATGTTTTGACAACATGGCTTCAGTTATTTCGTCTGAAGATTATAATTCATGCAGTCACTCAGCACCTAACTTTTATATATTTATCTTTTCTATATTACAAAACTTTCCTCGATGACTAGTTTTTCTAAAGCACACTTTTTGGCTGGGGTTGATAAGTTGATATAAGTTGATTTTGCATTTAATAACATGGGTATTTCTTCGATTCTTCATGGTTAGTCCATATTTCTATTAGGCAATTTCCGTTGCGGCAATTGTCAGTTTGAGGGAGAGAGAGGTGAGGCATATGGTAACCCTTTGCCTCTCAGCACCCTCTCTCCCCGACAAACTGACAATCGCCGCAAGGAAAATTGCCTAATGTAAATATGGACATACTTAGCGCAAAGATTTATAAAAACACCAACAATTTTTTAAAAATTTCTTTTTATTTAACAAAAAAATCTTAAAATTTACTTAAAACAGACTTATGTAATTGACTCAATATTTATATATACAATTAGGTGTATATACATAAATATATAAACTATACGTTACACATATAAAAATGTAAAAACAAATATCTCTTACAATACACTTAAACAACTAGCAAGGTAAGCACTGGTCAAAATTTCTTTAAGCATTAAGGAGGAGGCTAGAGACAACATTTTGGTCAATAAATTAAAACGTTTGTTAGTAGGAAAATTGCACTACTGTTATTTTTGTTTAGTTTTAGCCATATGAGGAAGGACGGGAAAATTAAATCCGCTATGAGCTATCATTTAAACTATTGGATTGTGTCCCCCGCGTGTTAAGCAATGTATCAGTTACATTGTGCAACTCTAAGGGCTCTTCGAGGTTTCTCTTCTTGCGATACTCCGATGGTGTTAACCACAAATCTTTGATCATATCTGCCCCCTTTTCGGCAATCATAATGACGGGGGCATGAATATTACCATTTGTTATGGTTGGCATAATACTGGCATCTATTACACGTAGTCCTGGTACACCATAGACTCTTAGTTGTGGATCTACCACCGCCCAGGGATCTGTGGGTGGTCCCATTTTGGCGGTACCAGACATGTGATAAATTGTCATGGTATATTGACGTATGGCGCAATTCCAATATTCATCGGTATAGTGGGGCAAATGTTTACAGTTGGGTAATTGCTTCGACCAAAAGCGAGCACCAAATCTCTTCATGGCCTTGGTTTCTCCCAAAGCTACTGCTGCCTTGACACCTTCTCTCATGACATTTACATCATCGGGATGGGTTAGATAGTTGTGATAGAGTAGGGGGTAGCGCAGAGGATTTTTGGAGGCTAGTTTCATAAAACCTCTGCTCTTGGGCCTTAGCATCATGGGGAAAACACCAAAAACATCACGATTGCTAACTTCACCGTACATGTAATCATAAAATTCCTGAGTTAAACCATGGGCTTCCTTGACCTGGCTGCCACCATCGGACATTACAGAGGCAGAGGTCATCATGAAACTTATGTCTGGCCAATCATCACTGGCATTGGCATATTTGGTGTTGATAAAGGCCACAGCTTCTAGGCCCACACTTGAGGTGAGAGGACCATCCTCGGTAATGGCATAACGCAGGGCGGTATTAATATTCACCATTCTGTTCATCACCACTGATATGGGATAGTCAATAAGGAAGGCAATACCGCCCACAGCAATGTGATCTTGTAGATTTTGTCCCACTCCTGGCAAATGGTGGACCAATGGTAAACCAACTCTTTGCAATTCATCTGCCGGGCCAATGCCAGACAACATCATCAAGTGGGGAGAACCAATGGCTCCTGCCGATAGTATCACCTCTCTTGTGGCATAGGCTGTTTGAAGCTTTCCATTGCGTATAAATTGTACTCCGGTGGCTCTCTTTGTCTCAGGGTGAGTCAAAACTTTGGTAACATGTGAGAAGAGAGCAACGTGAAGATTTTTGCGCAAACGTGCTGGCCTGAGGAAACATTTGGCAGCTGAGGCCCTGGAACCGCGCCGCATATTGAATTGATAGAAACCAAAGCCGGTTTGTTGTTCACCGTTTACATCAACAATGTCATATCCCATTTCTTCACCGGCTTGCAAAAAGGCGGGGCCCAAAGGGGTGTTATAGGGCGAGTCCTGGACAGTCCAAAGGCCACCTGTGGGTAAAGAAAATTATTATTTAAATTTATTAATTTTTATTTTTTAATTTGATTTCCCACTAACCTGTTCCATGATATCTTTTATTCTTAGCCAAGTAGGGATTCCGTTGATCCTCCGATTTACGGAAGTAAGGCAAAATCTCTTCATAACTCCAGCCGGGATTACCAAACGAAGCCCATTGATCGAAATCACGACGATTGCCGCGTATATACAACATGGTGTTCAATACGGAACTACCACCCAAAACTTTGCCACGTGTCCAGCAACAACGTTTATCCTTCATGGCCTGACAGGCTGTATTTTGCGGTTGGGTTCTGCAAAGAGTAACGAAAAACAAAACATAATTTTGATGTTAATACAAAAACAAAACATAATTTTGATTTTAATACATTTTATGAAGTAGAAAGTAATGCTGAAGTTAAGCCAATGGGGGAATGCTCCCGACTTAAGCAATCATTTTATAAAAATCTTAAAATAATTTCTAAAACTTTCTTAGCCAACCTCCGTTTAGATTATTATTTACGTGTTATATGTTAATGTACAAAATCTTGTAAACCTCCCATGACCATTTATGGCCTATTATTGTCTCTAAATAGCTCGCATAAAGACAAGGGTTTACAAAACCTGTCAAAAATTTGCCAAATGTTTAGTTTCAAATTGTTTTTGTAGCTGCATCAAATATGCAAATGACCTAACAACGTTGTTTGCCTAAAATATATGACATAATGACATACTTAGATTATCCAACGGTTCCATCAAAGAGAAATCAATCAAAGATTGTTATTTCGAAAAGCTACACACGCGATTTTCATTCAAAATTTTAGTCGTTCATTGAATCACGTCACAAATTGCCGGGTGGAATTTGGGTGCGTAATTAAAAGGGCGATAAATGTTAAGGGGCTGGTTGTGAGCTAATATTACGGAAACGCATGAATGCATTCAAATAAATGTTAGAACTAGCGGGCTAAAATATGGTAATTGAGTAGTGGAACGATCGCCTTGGACATGGAAATATCCGCAATGATCGTTGATGCCCTTCGATCGCATTTTGAGAGAGCGAACAGGTAGACAAGCAGTTGTTGGCCTTCCTATATTTAAGCATATCTTTAAATAAATATGTCGTTGAAATATTATGATACGCTCAGTTTGACCCAATTTCAGTCACTACATTCAATAGTTGCCGTGCCCACCAGTCACCGAAGAATTTCTTTGAGCTCTCCAGATTTGTCCATGAAAAACATGTTATCTTTCGTTGTAAACAGGAGCACAAGGACCACCTTGGTTAAAAATTACGAAACGGTCCTCAAACAGGCCTTAAACTGCACTTCATTGAAATTTTTTGAACTCTTCCGAAAGGAGAACTCCGATATAGCTAGTCTATCATCGAATTTAGGGGGCTATTACGATGTATAAACTGTGAACCATGTTAGTTACTCGCGTCTTGAGTTATTGTCCTCACCAGCCATTGATGATGGTGGTGACCAACAGAATTTCAAAGAGCATTCGGACCATTATCTCCGGAAGAATGGACTTACCTACCAAAAATATATCGTTGTAATTTTGACAACAATGGTTTTATATGCGGTAAAAGTTTCAAAACTATCCTCGAACAGGCCTTAAACTGCGCTCAATTCAAATCATGTTGAGGAGTTACCCCAAGGGCCGATGTTGTCCATCTTTGAACTTGATTTGAGTTTGGCAGAAATATTACAATATGCAAAATTTGGACCGAGTCAGTCACTGTTCGAAGTTGGTTAAACTTTAATGAAAATATTACGATGTACAATCTCAGTTACTTCCATCGAGAGTTATCGTGGTCACCTGTAGTGCGATTCTCTAACTGAGTTACCAACAAAAATCTGTGAAATTACAATGCTTATAAATTCAGTAATTACGATAATTATCTTTAAGTTAGCGGCCAGTAAAAAGTGGTCGTAAGGTTACACCGATAGCAACTGTGTTGTCATCTTTAATATTAACTTTTCATTCATAATTTTGCGTTTTAATTTTACCGACATTTGTCGGTAACTAAAAAATTAGAGAATCGCACTAATCACATTTTAGTTGCAACAGGACTTTTTAGAACATCGGGACCTTTATCTCCGGAAATATAGACATGCCCACAAAAAAATATTATTGTAATTAGGGCCACAAAGACTACATGTGGTATTATATTAGAAACTATCTTCCTTCCAACAGGCCTTTACCTGCATTTGATTCGACATTTTTGAATTTTTGTGAGAAATTGCCCCAAATAATGACCCGATATAGTCCATTTTCGAATTTCATTTGAGAGAAATAGCGCGATTTAGACCAATTTTAGACACTCCTGTCGACAGTTAAAGTGCGCCCCACCAATTTTATTTGGCCACATTAGGATTTTTCGGGTTTGGTGATGTCTCGTTGAATCTTTCAATTGGCGTAGATTTTCATTATCCACTAAAGTGGAAAAGAAGCACATAGTAGCATATACATATCGCTCATTTACTCAAAGAGTGGCATAACTCAAAAAATGCGTTTTCTACGACTTCTATTTTTATTATTTTTTTATTTTTTTCTACGACTTCTATTTTATCTTGTGTCAAATTTTCATGTTGATATCTCTAAATCTCAATGTGTTGCAGCTCATTTACTAAGAGTTTGGCATAATTCAACAAAAATTATTTTTGAGTTTATGAAGCACTAAAACACTTCAAATCATGCTTGATCTTGCACAGAAATTTAGCAGTGATATCTGGCTATCAAAGTATGTATGCCAAGCATGGTCCAAGTACCTCTTTTAGTTTTTGTGTAATAATCTTTTTAAGTTTGGACTGGATTTTGAACTGGATTTTTTGAAATGTGTCAGTCTTTGAGTAAATGAGCGATATATGAATATAGTTCGCCCTATTCTTAAGTACAGCGCTGTAGTTCGGTGGAATAGCAATACAAATTAAATAGCTCCCAAAAACCGTATTTTAACTGTTGCTTCGCCCTAAGAAAATCACTGTAGTTCGGTGGAATATCTTGGACAAGAAATGCTAGCAATATAAAATAAATAGCGCCCAAAAACGGTATTTTTACTTTTGCTGGGATGGTTCGCCCTATTCTTAAGAAAGTCGCTGTAGTTCCGTGGAATATCTTGGACAAGAAATGCTAGCAATACAAATTAAATAGCGCCCAAAAACGGTATTTTAACTGTTGCTGGAATCGTTCGACCTATTCTTAAGTACAGCGCTGTAGTTCGGTGAAATGTATTGGACTAAAAATGCTAGCAATACAAATTAAATAGCGCCCAAAAACGGTATTTTAACTGTTGCTGGGATGGATGTTAAGGGAACAGGCTGTCGTAACTGCAGCCAATAGAGAACCTAGGTTCCGTAGAAAACCCCTTTCTTAGATGTTATTGCACCATATAGGAACAACCATATAAAAATGAAGGGTACAGGCTCTACAGTTTATTGTGAAATACTTGATCCAATGTCTTTATATTTTGATAGCTAAACAAACCGTAATAGGTTAAGAAGAACGCACAGGCTATACTATGATCCAGGTGGTTGTAAAATTGAGCATTCTGAAACTGTGACACATATATATTGCAAAAGAGCTGAACTCGTCCAGAGAAGGTACCTGAAAGAATGAGCTCGGGTATCAAACTACCCTATTTAGTACTAAACCACCTTCAAAGTTTTTTTATTGGGTATCAAATAATCTTCAAAATTCTGAAAAGTGGCCTTAAGCTGGATAAAAGTGCAAAAGTGGAACTCTTGCTGAGAAGGCACCTGAAAGAATGGGTCCGGGTATGAAACTACCTTATCGAGTATTAAACCACTTTCAAACTTATTTGTTGGGTATGGGTAGGTAGTGTACCTTCAAAATTCTTTGTTGGGTATCTAACTACCTTCTCGACTATCATACCAGCTTCATATTTTTTTGTCGAATATAAAACCACCTTCAAACTTCTTTGTCGGGAATCAAACTACTTTCTCGAGTACCAAACAACCTTCAAACTTCTATGTTGGGCATCAAACTACCTTCGCGAGTATCAAAACACATACTAAATTCTTTATCGAATATCAAACTGCCTTCAAACATCTTTGTCTGGTATCAAACTACTTTCTTTAGTATTAAACCACATACTAAATTAATTGTCGAACATCAAACCACCATCAAAATTCTTTGTAGGGTATCAAACTACTTTCTGTAGTATTAAACCACATTCCAACATCGTTATCAAATGTCAAGCCACCTTCAAACTCCTTTGTTGGATATCAAACTACCTTTAATAGTATCAAACCACATTCTAACTTCTTTGTCGAATATTAAACCACCTTCAAATTTCTTTTTCGGGTATCAAACTACTTTCTCGAGTATTAAACGACCGTCAAACTTCTTGGTCAGGTACCAAAATAGTTTCTCTAGTATCAAACAACATTCTAACTTCCTATCGAATTTCAAAGCACCTTCAAACTTCTTTGTCGGATATTAAACTACCTTTGATACTATCAAACCACATTTTAGATTCTTTGTCGAGTATCAAACCACCTACAAACATCTTTGTCGAGTATCAAACCACTTTCTCTTATCATACCAGCTTCAAACTTCTTTGTCGAATACAAACCATCTTCAAACTTCTTTTTAGGGTATCAAACTACTTTCTCAAGTACTAAACGACCGCCAAACTTCTTGGTCGGGTACCAAAATAGTTTCACTAGTATCAAACCATATTCTAACTTCCTATCGAATATCAAAGCACCTTCAAACTTATTTGTCGGTTATAAAACTACTTTTAATACTATCAAACCACATTCTAACTTCTTCGTCGAGTATCAAACCACCTACAAACATCTTTGTCGAGTATGAAACCACGTTCTCTGGTATCACACCAGCTTCAAACTTCTTTGTCGAATACAGACCGCCTTTAAACTCCTTTGTCGGGTATCAAACTACTTTCTGTGGTTTCAAAACACTTTCAAAATTCCCAACAAAATGTTCGATGCCAAAGATGCCATTCAATCATGGGTGCAAGTGATCTGGCATGTCATCTTTTTAGCATCTTCATTGATGAATGTTATATGAGCGTGGACCCCAAAAGATGCTATTCATTTTTGGATCCAAAGCATGTCATTTACACCAATGCTTTGACATGTCATTGTCACCAATGTTCTGGCATGTCATTTCCACCAATGCTTTGGCATGTTATTTTCACCAACCCTTTGCAATGACATAATCATTACGACGAGAGTTTTAACAACGTTGGTTGTGATTTCGAGTATCCGACAACATCAAATCTATTGTAAATAATTAATCTTATATATTTAGAAAAATGTGTATAAATAAAAACACAAAATTCATCTCTATTGGATCAATGGAATGGGTTCAAATGCAGATGAAAAGATCGGATCTTTCACGACTTCCTTTGCATGGGTTCAAATGCTATTGAAAAGATCGGATGGACTTCGTTTGAACCAATGCAAAAGATGACATGAAATCACGTCATCGCGTGGAACTCCTTCCTTCAAATTTTGCTGGGTTCTTTAACGAATATCAGAGCAATTTTAAACATCTTTGCCTGGTATCAAACTACTTTCTCGAGTATCAAACAACCTTCTAACTTCTTTGTCGAGTTTTAATCTTCTCTGTCGGATATCAAACTACCTCTTGAGTATTAAAACACCTTGAAACTTCTTCGTAGGATATCAAAATATCTTCTCGAATATCAAGACACCTTAAAACTCTTTTGTATGATATCAAACTACCTTCTCGAGTATCATACAACATGCAAACTTCTTTCTTGAATATCAAGCTACCTTCTAGAGCATCAAACTCAATCATCTTTGTCGAGTACCAAACTGCTTCTTCAAGTTATCAAACAAACTACAATCAAGCCTATTTCTTGGGTAGTAAACTACCCTCTCGAACATCAAATTACCTTCTCGAGTATAAAACTACATTCAAATCTAATTGTTGAGTATCAAAATACGTTCTCGAGTATCAAAACACTTTCAAACTTCTTCGTAGGATCTCAAACTACATTGTCGAGTATCAAACTACCTTCTTGAACATAAAACCACAGTCAAACTTCATTGCCGGGTATCAAGGCACATTCAATCTTCTTGGTCGAGTATCAAATTATCTTCAATGTTCTTTGCCGGTTATCAAATTAAATTTTCGGGTATTAAAACACCTTTAAACTTCTATGTCGAGGACTTCTAAATGAGGAACTATAACCTTAGATGAGTTCTGCCTGTCATATTCAAAAATTTAAGAGAGAGCTATAATAGACAGCTGTCGGCTAAAACCCGTTCACCCGATACCGTACCATATAAAACCCGCCTAATGCATTGGGAGACAAATGAAGGAATTAACCCATCTAATAAAGATTTAAGGGCTTATTACGTTGACTACTCTTTACAACTCATTTACCTTTTTAATATTCGAACACCTAAAAATCGTCATATGCCCCATTCCTGATCATGAGAAAGGCAGAAGGCCAGCAGCATACATGGTTTCAAAGATATTTCAGTCAAATTCCATATTGAAGAACAACAACATTGCCTTACTATTTTTCTTATCCCTGTCCCTCAGATCAATGACTGCAACTAATCTTTTTCTGCAATGTCTTCGCCAACAGTTCTAATTCACCTTCTCAAGAGTCTGAGTTGGATACTGCTATATTAACCGATGTTATTTAGTTTTGTATTAATTTCTTTTCCAATCCCCTTCTCCCTAATGTAACTGCAATTCCTTAAAGCTTACTTTTTTCAATCTCTCTTTCGGGTCTACCTCCCTCAGTTATTATCTTTTCAATCTAGAAGACGACGGGACATAGGGTCTCTGAGTAAAGTAATTGTCTTGATGTTCTTAAAGACATAAGATTTATGGTCTGTTGGTTCTAGGAAAACTTTCCCAAAACGACCTTTTTTTAAGATCTTATCCTTATCTTATCAATATTCGTTAATCCAGTGTTTTATAACTTTTTTATTAAATATTAAACATGAACAACCATTCACTTAAAAAGACATTCAATGTGAACGAACATTCCCATTGTTAGCAAAATTCCCTTCCATTTTTTTAAATTATTAAAATGTATATTTAATTTATTTCCATTCTACAACTTTTTATTTCAATCATAACCTCCACAACAAAATTGAAAAAAAAAAACAGCTGTTAATATCACCAAATGATTTTCAGTGTGATTTGTTTTTGTTTTTTTTTTTTTTTGCTCTTTCATTTACACAAATCCTTTTTTGGTGGTAGCTGCGATTGTCATACTGACCTACATTTGGGACCAGTCTACATAGTAGCCGGCAACTGTTTTTTTTTTTATCGGACGGCCTTTACTCGACAACTCAACAGACAAAAAAACGGGTGTATGTTTCCGTGTGACTGCCTAAAGCTGCCGCTCATATGCAATGGATCATTTGCAAGAAATCAACAACAACAGTAACAAATAAACATGTTATTTTTGCACAACGTGTGTTGGAAGTTTTGTTTTTTTTGTTTTCATGACTTGTTGTTTTCATTTTCATTCATTGCTTTTTGGCTAATGTTTTTTTCCAATTTTCGCTCAATGGGTTTTTAGCGCCAACTTCTTCTTATTGTAATTGAGTGAATTGCTTTTGATGTTGATACTCAAATTTTGTAATGATGACTCAGGAGATTGTTGGCCAGTGGCATAATAAGCTAATGGGTGTAAAATTTGATGTTGGACACTTGGTTTTTGGTGCAGGTGAATGAAAGCATTGTGATGTTCTATACCTCAAATTCTGCCCACAAAAATTTGTTTTTAAATCGAATAAAAGCTTGCCTTCGATGCCTTTTTTATCTTCCTCACCCCCACTTCCACCTTATCCTTACATCACCCCACTAAACGGGTTCCACTTGAATAACTAAATACTTGAACCCCACATTTGTCACACTTTTCTTTACTAATTGGGCGTTTTACCAAAAAAATAATTATGTTAATAAATTAAATGGAACCCCTGCTACTGTTCAGCTAAAAATTCCAACACATTTGTAGCTTTTTATGGTTAAAAACAAAACGTTAAAAATTTTTAAAATTTCTTTAATTTGCAGTCTTCGCTGCTGGAAATTTATAATTATTTCCGTTTTACTATTTTGTGGGGTTTTCATCTACCCCTCCTCCCTACCAATGTTCATTATCAATGGTACTTTTTTGTTTTGTAATTTCTCACGAAATTCCTCAATTTCAATGAAGCACCCAAGTAAACATCAAAGAAATGTTGTTAACATCTCAATTTATAGTTTTTATTTTTTCCATCTTTTATTTTTTTTATAAATGTTGAAGCTTGTAAATTGTTTTGTAAAGCAAAGCACGTGACTTAGTGTCACGTTTTTTAATTCAATTATTACTATTTTTGTTTTGAAGATAAGTATCGTGCCATTTTATATACATTTCTTAGGTTAGGAAAGTAAGACATGTTTCCCTCTTAAGTCTTTTGTTTTCAATGGAAAACATTAATTGGGTTTTGTAATGGAGGCAGGAAGATAATAGGCTAGCTTGAAGCCTGTCTTTATAAACGAGCTGAAGCCCGTCTTTATAGTCGAGCTGAAGACCGCCACTATAGGCGAGCTGAAGACCGTCTTTATAGACGAGCTGAAGCCCGTCTTTATAGACGAGCTGAAGACCGCTATTATAGACGAGCTGAAGCCCGTCTTTATAGACGAGCTGAAGACCGCCATTATAGACAAGCTGAAAACCGCCATTATAGATGAGCTGAAGCTCGTCTATATAGACGAGCTGAAGCCCGTCTTTGTAGACAAGCTGAAGACCGCCATTATAGACGAGCTGAAGCCCGTCTTTATAGACGAGCTGAAGCACGTCTTTATAGACGAGCTGAAGCACGTCTTTATAGACGAGCTGAAGCCCGTCTTTATAGTCGAGCTAAAGCCCGTCTTTATAGTCGAGCTAAAGCCCGTCTTTATAGACGAGTTGAAGCACATCTTTATAGATGAGCTGAAGTCCGTCTTTATAGACTAGCTGAAGCCCGTCTTTAAAAACGAGATGAAGGCCGTCTTTATAGATGAGCTGAAGCCCGTCTTTATAGAGGAGCTGAAGCCCGTCTATATAGAAGAGCTGAAGCCCGTCTATATAGAAGAGCTGAAGCCCGTCTATATAGAGGAGCTGAAGCCCGTCTTTATAGACGAGCTGAAGCCCGTCTTTATAGACGAGTTGAAGCCCGTCTTTATAGACGAGCTGAAGCCCGTCTTTATAGACGAGCTGAAGCCCGTCTTTATAGACGAGCTGAAGCCCGTCTTTATAGACGAGTTTGAGCCCGTCTTTATAGAAGAGCTGAAGCCCGTCTATATAGAAGAGCTGAAGCCCGTCTATATAGAGGAGCTGAAGCCCGTCTTTATAGACGAGCTGAAGCCCGTCTTTATAGACGAGTTGAAGCCCGTCTTTATAGACGAGCTGAAGCCCGTCTTTATAGACGAGCTGAAGCCCGTCTTTATAGACGAGCTGAAGACCGCCACTATAGGCGAGCTGAAGACCGTCTTTATAGACGAGCTGAAGCCCGTCTTTATAGACGAGCTGAAGACCGCTATTATAGACGAGCTGAAGCCCGTCTTTATAGACGAGCTGAAGACCGCCATTATAGACAAGCTGAAAACCGCCATTATAGATGAGCTGAAGCTCGTCTATATAGACGAGCTGAAGCCCGTCTTTGTAGACAAGCTGAAGACCGCCATTATAGACGAGCTGAAGCCCGTCTTTATAGACGAGCTGAAGCACGTCTTTATAGACTAGCTGAAGCCCGTCTTTATAGTCGAGCTAAAGCCCGAATTTATAGACGAGCTGAAACCCGTCTCTATAGACGAGCTGAAGCCCGTCTTTATAGATGAGCTGAAGCCCGTCTTTATAGACGAGCTGAAGCCCTTCTCTATAGACGATCTGAAGGCCGTCTTTATACACGAGATGAAGGCCGTCTTTATAGATGAGCTGAAGCCCGTCTTTATAGAGGAGCTGAAGCCCGTCTATATAGAAGAGCTGAAGCCCGTCTATATAGAGGAGCTGAAGCCCGTCTTTATAGACGAGCTGAAGCCCGTCTTTATAGACGAGTTGAAGCCCGTCTTTATAGACGAGCTGAAGCCCATCTTTATTAACGAGCTAAAGCCCGTCTTTATTAACGAGCTAAATCCCGTCTTAATAGACGAGCTAAAGCCCGAATTTACAGACGAGCTGAAGCCCGTCTTTATAGACGAGATAAAGCCCGTCTTAATAGACGAGCGAAAGCCCGACTTTATAGACGAGCTGAAGCCCGTCTTTATAGACGAGCTGAAGCCCGTCTTTATAGACGAAACTAATCCCGTCTTTTTAGACGAGCCTAAGCCCGTCTTTATAGAAGAGCTGAAAGAAGACGGGCTGTAGCTCGTCTATAAAGACGGACTTCAACTCGTCTATAAAAACGGGATTCAGCTCGTCTATAAAAACGGGCTTCAGCTCGTCTATTAAGACGGCCTTCAACTCGTGTATAAAGACGGACTTCAGCTCGTCTATAAAGACGGGTTTCAGCTTGTCTATAAATTCCGGCTTCAGCTCTTCTATAAGACGGGCTTTAGAACGTTTACAAAGTCAGGATTTAGCTCGTTTTTAAAGACGGGCTTCAGCTCGTCTATAAAGACGGGCTTCACCTCGTCTATAAAGACAGCCTTCAGGTCGTCTATACAGACGGGATTCAGCTCGTCTATACAGTCGGGCTTCTATAAAGTCGGGCTTCAGCTCGTCTATAAAGACGGGCTTCAGCTCGTCTATAAAGACGGGCTTCAGCTCGTCTATAAAGACGTGCTTCAGCTCGTCTATAAAGACGGGCTTCAGCTCGTCTATAAAGACGGGCTTCAGCTCGTCTATAAAGACGGGCTTCAGCTCGTCTATAAAGACGTGCTTCAGCTCGTCTATAAAGACGTGCTTCAGCTCGTCTATAAAGACGGGCTTCAGCTCGTCTATAAAGACGGGCTTCAGCTCGTCTATAAAGACGGGCTTCAGCTCGTCTATAAAGACGGGCTTCAGCTCGTCTATAAAGACGGGCTTCAGCTCGTCTATAAAGACGGGCTTCAGCTCGTCTATAAAGACGGGCTTCAGCTCGTCTATAAAGACGGGCTTCAGCTCGTCTATAAAGACGGGCTTCAGCTCGTCTATAAAGACGGGCTTCAGCTCGTCTATAAAGACGGGCTTCAGCTCGTCTATAAAGACGGGCTTCAGCTCGTCTATAGCTTGTCTACAAGGACGGGCTTCAGCACGTTTACAAAGTCAGGCTTCAGCTTGACTTGACGGGAATAAGATCTTCTAACAATATTCTATGGGAAAAATAACTTCTTAAGGTATTCTATGGTGGGTTTCTAGGGAAATAAGACCTTTCTCATGCCTTCCATGGGAAGAAGATCTTCCACAGGTATTCTACAGTATGCTTACTTCATTCATTATTCCTTTTACGATGCAAACTTTAAAGTGAAAGCCAAGAGGGATCATAATTTATTATATGAAAAGAAAACTATTTGAATTAGAAATTTATTTTATACCCGTTCTTTAAATTGTTTATCTTTTGGAATTAGACTTTTCTGTCACAAGTCATAAAATCTAGCATCGAGGTCAGCACGTCTAGCATAAATTATTTGATAGATTACGTTCTTTAATGGTTATTTCCCCTCCATAATCAAATTGTCATTAGAAACCTACTAAAGTAATTATTTATATGACCATGAAAGTAAATCTTACAAATGAATCCCAAAAAAAAAAAAAAAAAATTATTGCATTATGTTCTTCTTCATCTTTCCAAATGATAAAACAAATTTCTTGTAACACCATTTTGAGTTCCGCTTTAATGTATAATTTTACAATAATAATAGGCTGCTTTTAAAAACCATAATTACTATTTAATTGAAAAAAGAGGAAAAGTCTCCTCTCTCTGACATAAAATCTTTTTGGAGTATAGAAAAAGAACTCATAAACTGGTCTTCTGGATGCTGAAATTTCTCCACAAATTGGCCTTAGACAGCCACGTATTCGGTTCAGAGCAGTCATAAATTTAAGCGGAATTAAGAGATAAAGTTTTGTTTATGAAGAAGCTGACAAGTTTTATGACAGGCTTTCTGGACATTTATGTGTGTAAGACGATTTTATATGAAATTAATTTTGACGTTTATTTAAAAGAAATTCAATGTGGTATTAAAAAGATGTAAGACTGGTATCTTTGCACGAAAATATCAGAAGACTGAAATATACCCTCGGCCTATGGCAGCGAAGGCAAACAAAAAATTGTTAAATAAAATCAAATACTTATCTTGTGGAAGTAGAGTTTCGGAAATTTCGAGTTACTTATCTCTCGAAACAAAAATGTACCCATGTTATAAGATATGTTGTTATATTTTGGTCCCAAAATTTTAAAGCGAATCAATTCTAGGCCAAATACTAAGGGCAAATTTTAGGGATTTTGTGGAGATGGAAATAAAAGGCTACGCTTTTAATCTTATATTTGGTCCAAAAAGAAAAAGTTAACATTTTGATTTGTGGGATTCGCGAAAAAAACATCATTCTAATCTGGACCACAGAGAAAATAATCAGTAAAAATTTAAAAACTATACAAAAACAATCTCTAAACCTTAGTTAAGCAAAGTAGTTTGAACTTTTGTGGGAGAGCTACTAGAAGGTGTGAACCGGTATATTCCACATTCGAGCCTTATGTTAGTTTGAAATAAATTTTACTACATATAAACTCGATCCATCTTGCGTAATCCACCCAAGAGTATTTCAAAGTTTTAAGTTGTAACACGTGGGGCTAAAAGACTTTTTATTTCTCTAACAGATCCAGTGTACTAATCCGAACTATGAAAAGATGTCTACTCTTCTTTCCAATTTAGAATATTGCATTTCTTTATATCGTCTCACACTTGTTTACTCCATCGAAGTCTTGGACTTCCGGTTCTGCGTGTACCTCCGTGCGATCCGCACATATACGCCTTCTTAATGGGTTCAGCATCGTTCATTCTTCTGGCTTGGACTAGCCAAAGCAATCGTTGTATCTCAAAAGGTTTAACTATACTGATGCCGTCGTATGGCCGATAGAGCTCATGATTAATACGATTGGTAATAGTAAATTTATTGGTAATAGTATATAGAACATATTTGCAAAGAGTTAGGGGAATATCTGTTGAAATAAAATAGTTATAGAGAATTTTTTAAATAGAATTTTTCGAACTGTTCCACATAAATGTGAAATTTTGTACATCATAGGGAACAAAGTGACAAAAAGTTTTCCCACCTTTGCCTCAATAAATTCAAACCTTCTAAATCGAAAATTAAAGTTCTGATTTTTGGAATATGCTTTTAAATTTGTAAGTTATTAAAATATTAATTTCATATCTGAAAAAGAACTTATGCTTTCGGGTCGAAACGTGGATATCTCGAAAACTAGAGAAGATATGAAAAAGCCGGCCAGAAATTCAGAAAGATCATACGTGAAAACCCTAGAAAGCACGTACATATGTCTCAAAAAGTCAAAAATGGCGTATGAAACACTTAAGCATGACACCGACGTTTACATCAACATTTTTATATTGATTTTTTTCCTCAAACTAAACTTCCACAATTTTACGAGTTTTTATTGAGAGGTAACCAAATAAAAACTGTTAAATATCAAAAAATGGGCAACATCGATTCAAACCAGCTCACACTGGTCGAAGCCACGGATCTAGCGGCGCGAAAGTCAAAAAATCGAATATTCACTCAGTTATTCACTATCAAATACAAGAGTTTTTGTTGCATCAGATTTTAAAAAATTGTTGCAAAATAATTAGCTTCATATTTGTTTAAATGTTAAAGGCATTCGTAATGAAACCGGACAAGATTTATATTCAATTAATAGCAGAGGGTGAGATTTAAATTTTAAAAATTAGTTTGGGGTCTGGAGGTCCTTAGTTATAAAGCAATAAATTTTCAAAAATTTCAATTTTTTGTGTGTTTGGGTTGTACGCGCTTGTTCCATAGAGTGCATCTTGTAAACTTGGCCGAACTTAGGTTCGATTATTTTTTGGGGAATGAAATGGGACTCTCTGCATACGGAATAAGCACATTAGGGCTGCAAATATTTGCAAATCTTTTGATGACTGCACTTTTGAAATAAGGGATTTTGCATGAAATTCATACAAATTTAGCTGCGCATTTGTATGGGAGCTAAATCAAAATATCTCGACAAATGTTTGCAAGGAGGATTTCTACCCCCGGAGACACTATAATACCATATTATTAAATATGGGATAACAAGTAAAAAATTCAACGAATCGGGGGTACCATAAGAGGGGCTACATCGAAACATAAATCCGTGTTGAAAATGTTTTGTAAGAAGATTTTATACGTTGGTTTAAAAATGTGGTCATGATATTCAAAATACCTTAAATTGGGAGGTACGGTTACATGGGGGCTATATCAAAACGTGCACCTATGTCCATAATTTTTGGTGCAAATATTTTGTGACCGCTGGGAACCCTAAGTACTAAATTACAGCTAATTTGCAACGAAATTGTGTCTTAAATCCTCAAAATACCGAAAATCGGAAGGTACCGTTATATGGGGGCTATACCAAAACATTAGCCGATATTGTTCATATTTAGCCCATTATTACCCACAGGTACAAGCTGAGTTTGTCAAAATTTCAATGACGTATCTCAATTCGTTTGCAAGTTATTAATTTCGCGCCGCTAGATCATTGCTTTCGACCACCGTGCAGCGCCTGTTTGACCGGACAAAACTTGGAATTGATGGGTCATCCGCCGTATAGCCCTGACTGGGGATCCAATGACTTCATTTGATTTCAGTATGGTTCTAATGACGAATAGTCTTTGTTTGGGAGCATTTCAAAAAAAAAGAGACCAATAAGAAGACCTTCTGCGCTTTAAATTGGTCCCAAGTGTGTTGTGGTCAAATACTAAAGATAAAGAAAAAGACGCTTGGCTATTCCAATAATCAATTTCTGTAATTTTATTTATAAAATGGAAATCCTCATAAAGAACGTCTGAGCTTTATATCAAAGCAAAATGTGTTGGCATTCCCAATTTAATTTAATTTAATTTAATTTTAATTAATTAAATTACTATTTTGAAATTTTGATTTAATTTCAATGTAGTTTGTATATTGAAAACATGTAACCTGCAAATCAAGAATACCAGTGTTCTTTTTATTGTACCAAAAACCATAAGGCTAAATATATATTCTAAAAATCCCAGCGATTTTTAAAACGTCCATAACACATGTTAATAACCCTTTGAAACCCAACTTTTTTCCGTAGTGATAAAAATAATTTGCGTATTTATTATGATTAGTATTCTCAGAAATAAGTCCTCTGCGAAAAAAATCTTATCAACTCCTCGCGGTTAGGGAGATAGTAAATGTTGCCTGTGGGCAACATGGAAAATTCCATTTGGAGATGAAAGCCCTTGATTAGTATATTAAGAACCCAAAAGGGAATTTTCTCCATAGGTCAAGTTTCTGAGATATCGCGTGATGATTTTTTTTTATTTTTACCCTATTATACTTGGGAAAATAGCTTAATATCTCTCTTTGCCGTTATTGTAGCTTCATTTTGAGATTACATATCTTCAGTCAAATCGATTGGCGAATCTTTTTGTAACTCAGAAGTTTGACCTACGGCATAACTGTCTAGGTTCGTAATATTATCTTTATCGACTTTCATCGCCAAAAGGAAGTTTTCATCCTCCAAGCCTTTGATCTTCATATTTGCGAGCAATGATATGATTAGTTGCCAAAGAGAACCGTACCTAAAATCTTCTGAGCAACATTTTTGTAGAATATTTGGATGTTGAGAAATCTCATTTTGTGGTACTTCTACTACGGTTCAAGAAATAAAGGACAAAACGGATATGGAAAGAATTGAGTTAGAAGAATGAAATGTTCTAGAAAAATATTCGCCAATCGATTTGACTGAAGACATGTAATCTCAAAATGAAGCTGTGATAACGCCAAAGAGAGATATTAAGCTATTTTCCCAAGTATTATAGGGTAAAAATAAAAAAAAAATCATCACGCGATATCTCAGAAACTTGACCTATGGCGATTTTCTTTCCTTTCTTTTCCTTTTGGGTTCTTAATATACGAGTACTAACCAAGGGCTTTCATCTCCAAATTTAATTTTCCGCCCCCCAAAAATGCTGTTGCACAGTGTAATATAAATACAACATTTTTCACAAGCCCGAATGTCCCAATGTCCCTTTTTTCTTCATTGAATACCACTAACCAGCATTTTCATCCTCCACTAAAAGAACCACCTTATTGCCACAATAACCCAATGTTGCGTACAGGCAACTTTCAAATTTCAAAAAATATAACTACTGATTGGAACTGTAAATTGTATGTTTGTTTTTTATTTTATTAGATCAACATCTCGGTAAATTTTTTCAAAAAAAAAATTGGGTGCAATTATTCAATTCAATTGACATTTAAAATCACTAAAACACTAAAACACTGTGTGTAATTTTTTGAGTCATGTTTTATTAACCATATTCTGACTCCACAGTATGATAGAACACCAAAAATGAGAAGACACGTGTCTCGCCGTTTTTCCCTATCTCATCAACTTTCGCGGTTATAGGCCTCCAAAGGTTTGAGGCTTTGATGTAAAAAGGGTCATTTAGTCGGGACTATATCTTCCAAACCGTTAGGAAATTTGAATTTATCTCAGAGGCAAAGTTGTAGCACTTGTCTTAAAGAACAAAAATTGTGAACACATATAACCCATCAAACTTCATCTGCAAGGTCAAAATTTTTCAATCTTCATTTGTTCTAGAAACTTGTTTGTTGAAATCTAAGGTACATTTTTGTAGTTGACTGTATCCCTAATTTTTGGGCGGTTGCGAATCTTTGGACCAGAGTCGGAAAAAAAAGTATAAAAATTGGATATTTTCAAAAGATTTTTGCTATTTTGACCATTAAGAACCGTTCATAGACATTTCGCATATTCCAGAAAGTTGTTTATTGAAGCCTTTGCTACACTATTGTGGTTGACAGTTTTCTTGAATTTTGAACGGTTTAATATCTATGGAGCAGAAGCCGAGAAAAGAGGATAAAAATCACAATTGTTTTGCTATTTTGACCATTAAGATCCGTTTCTACAGAGTTCGTATATTCTAGAAAGATGTTTATTGAGATCTGAGGTACATTTTTGTATTTGGTTGTTTGCTTCAAATTTGATCGGTTTGATAGCTGTATAACAAAACTTGAGAAAAATTTTAAAAAAAATTGACCATGGCTATTTTGACCTTGCATATGAATTTTGATGGATTATACGTGTTCACAATTTTTGTTCTTTAAGACAAGAGCTACAAATTTGCCTCCAAGATAAATTCAAATTTCCTAACAGTTTGGAAGATATAGTCCTGACTAAATTACCCTTTCTACATCAAAGCCTCAAACCTTTGGAGGCCTATAACCGCGAAAGTTGATGAGATAGGGAAAAACGGCGAGGCACGTGTCTTCTCATTTTTGGTGTTCTATCACACTGCGGTGTCAGAATATGGTTAATAATTTTCGTGTTGCACAGTGAAATATTCCATGTTCAAATTTTTAGACGACTAGTTATACTTAAACAAGCATAACTTCGCCAATTTAGCTATTTTTTAAATGTTCTTTCCATTTTTTAATTCTTCTGAAATAACCTAACTTTAAAATTCACGATTAAACCTCTGTAAAATAGTTCTGATTATTCGTTCATTTTTGCCGTTTAGTATCGCCTTATTCTATTTAGTATTTGACATTGAAGTCCACATTAAACTAAAATTATTATCTCATGGCTGCCTCAAAAGTTGGCAAAAACAAACTCAAGTGTCATTGTCAAGGTTACCAAGAATCAATGAATGTGGCAGTGTACTTGTCTAACCAATTAGGCTGTTAACAATTATGCACATACCACAAACAAACACCTGTTGACGTAACGTTGCAATTAAAAGAACCGACAGAGAGCAGCAGAATGTTTGCCGGTTCTTTTAACAACAACTTGTTGTAAATGTTAAAGAATATTTTTTTAGCTTTGGTTTTAGTTTAAAGTGAACAAAAAATACGTTTTCTTGTTAAAGATATTTCAAGTGGAAATAATTTAAGAGGTGTTAAATATTTTGTATTTTTTTTTTTTGTTTTTGTGTTTTGTTGTTTTTTTTGTTAATGCAAAGAATCTAAAACAGGTGAGTTTAGGTTCATGGTGGAAATTTGGTTACAGCTAATGCATGCAATTATTTTTGGTGTTTATTTTGTTTAGGGTATTTGTAAGAGAAAATAGTTTGAATTATTTTAATGGATTTTTGATTAAGGTTCTAAGACACACACCCTCCAACTACGTGGATGTAAATAATTACAAAACAAATTCTCTTGGACTCATGTAATAACATTGGCAGGTCATTGACAAGGTGGGCTTTAGAACACGAAAGGTTACCAAATTATATAAAAGCCGCAATTTAACGCTTTAACTCTTTAACTACAATTTTGGCAACAGAAGATTGAAGCAAAACGTTAACACTAGATTTTACCCCTCTACAATCTTATTAACACACTTGACAGATTCATATTAACGAATTTATGTATCTTTTATCATGTATTTTTGTTATAGTGTGACGACTGTAACTCGTATACTCCACCCCTTTTCTGCTTTGGTAATATATAATATGTATCTTGTTATCTCTTTCCATCCATCCCATTCCCGCAACAAGACGTATTTTTTTCAAAATTTATCAAAACTCATTAATCAAATCCATTGATTTATAATTATCACTTTTTGATTAATCCGAAACAAAGTTATTTCTTAACCAGCAATTTGGTATTTTACACATCAACACTTTGTCAAGTTTCATGCTACCGCACATAACGCTGCTTGTGACAAGCTTTTTGTTCACATTTACATTTACGTTGTTTGTTTATGTACTCAATTTTTTAATGAAGCACTATTGAAAGTAAACAATAGAACTTTCGTTTTGTCTTATTTAATTTTTATTGAAAACAGAAAACAATTTGTTTATGCCATTATTTTCCCCTCCCACTTCCCCTCATTAACACTTTTGTTGTTTCCGCGCTTACACTTTTCATTTTCTATATTAACGCTTATTTGGTATTACCACATTACTAGGTTTTGTGGCTAAACACATTTAGTTAACAATTGTCGAAATTAATACACAAATATCCACTGAAGGCTAAAGCTAAGTGAAGCCTCAGATATTTTTTTTAGCATTTCTTCTATATATTCCCTCCTTCCCTTGTTTGAACATTCCAAAAGTTAGCTGGTTAGTAGCCAAATCTTATTTACCATATCCGTTAACAGCCTTGGTCACAAACGAGGTAACCAAGTAAACAGCCAACGCACTGCTCTGTTCCAAAACAACAACAACAACTATACCAACAAGAGCCACAATATCCAAAAACATGCTAACTACAATGACCCGGCTCAAAGACTTGATGTGTGTATTTACTAATGGTTAACACATGATTGATGGTTTGACAATAATTGGTTTGAAAATGTGATTTGACTTCCAGTCATCGAAGTTGAGAAAATATCTAAAGCATTGGTTGCTGCCTCTCTTTTCTATTGTCTTTCGCTTGGCTTTAATAACAACAAATGTTAAGGTTCACAAAGTGATGAAGTTATTAAAAAATGAGGGGGGGGAAAACGTCTTCCCATTCAACTTTCTTTGAATTTGGCACAAGTTTTGTGTCTTAAGTCTTTTGTTCAGTGTCTTCAATGAGACAATTTAGGCACGTTTTTTTTGTGTCTTAAGTCTTTTGTTTTGTGATGGGTAACATATTCACTAGACAATAACATGAATGAAATATTTTTGGCAGGAATGTTAAGAATATTTGGGTGTGTTTGGAAATAGTAAGACTGAGTTTTTTGTCAACGAAAGGGAGATGTATGTGATACCGAGTCGAGGGCTAATTCAAATTGAAGTAGCTTCACTGTCCTTATACCCAAGACAGACGGCAGCGTTAATTTGCATTAACTGCCTTAATTCAAATTAATTCGTGCATTATCCACATTCTTAATGCACAAAATCAAACTGAATTTAATGTGAATTTAGGTATTTCAATATGGCAATACCGTAAAAGAGAACCCATATTCATGTAGGAGAGAGCATGAAGTAGCTTCACTGTCCTTATACCCAAGACAGACGGCTGCGTTAATTTGCATTAACTGCCCTAATTCATTAACTGTCCATCAAGATTTTGTTTATATTATGTCAATAGATCGGAGATTGATAGTTTAATAGCAAATATAGATCCTAGTAAAAGTCCTGGTCATGACAGAATTTCCGGCAAAGTGTTGATTGCTTCGAAGCACTATATTAGTGAGCACTTAACATCAATATTCAATAGTATGATAGACACATCAATTTATCCGGAGATTCTTAAAATATCTAAGATAACTCCTATTCCTAAGTCTGGGAATGCAAGCAAAGTTTGTGATTTCCGTCCAATAGCGTTACTATCATTATTTGATAAAATATATGAAAAAATAATATATCAACAGTTGTCGAACTTTTTGGAGGAGACGGGACAGATGTATGCAAGACAATATGGATTTAAAAAAAGAAGCGGCACTCAAGAAGCAATAGTAAATGTGGTAAACTTAATATGTGAGGGACTGGATTCGAATTTTGGTGGTGTCGGTGCAGTGTTTTACGATCTATCAAGAGCGTTTGATTTGGTCGATCATCAGATTCTGCTATCCAAGCTAGCACTTTATGGAATTCAAGGGAACGCGCTAAAACTAATAGCGAGTTATATTGCGAACAGAAAACAATATGTAGAAATCAACGGCATTAAAAGTGATATTGGTATTGTGGAGCATGGAGTACCGCGGGCAGCGTATTGGGTCCCTTGTTATTCACAATTTATATAAATGACATATCTAATTTAGATCTATATTTAAAACTAATTATGTACGCAGACGATATTGCACTTCTGTATCCATATAATCACGAACTAGTGCTAAAATGTCAAATGGAGCATGATGCTAATCTTATCATGGAGTACTGTCGATTGAACAAACTTATAGTTAACTCTAATAAGACGAAAATTATAAGGTTTCGACCCCGCTGTTCACAACATGGAGCAACATTTAATATAACAATTGCCGATACGATTATTTATGAGAGTCTATCTCTTAAGTATTTGGGAATATATTTGCAACATAATCTAACATGGAATCTGCATATTGATGAGTTAAAAAATAAGATTGCTCCTGCTGTAGGAATTCTACATAAATTCAGACAAAAATTTGATACCAGAACCAAACTTTTATTATACAATGCATTAATACAAAGTCATCTAAACTACATGGCACTGGTCTATACTCATAGGAAAACTGCGCAATTGAAATCGCTCCAAAGAGTACAGAACAAAGCTCTTAAAATTGTTTACAATTTGCCAAGGCTTTACCCAACTTTTCAGTTATATAGCAATGTAACCAAAAACATATTGCCATTGTATGGTACTTATAAATTACAACTGATAACATATATATATATAAAGCAATTAATAATATTGGCCCACGTTCCATTTATTTTGACGTCAATCAAACTATGATCAACACCAGGAATAGAGCAAATCTAAGAGTAAAAAGATGCAGACTGGAAACATCGAAACAAAGAATAGAGCACAGTGGGTGCATAGAATTTAACCATATATCCGACAACATTAAAAATCTTTCAAGAATTTCTTCATTTAAACGAGAAGTAAAGTTATACTTGTTAAGAAATATCGAAATACTTCTGATGTAAATTTTTCTTATTTCCTTAAATTTTCATACCAGTTTCATGTGAATTGTTTCCATATTCAAAATTTTAAATGAGATAATACCGAATCCGTTCTTTATGAATTTTTGTACTTTTAGTAAGCCCCTATAAAGCTTCAAGGCGCTGGGGCAACAAATAACTTTTGTAATGAATTAAAACAGAAATAAATGAATTCAAAAAAAAAAAAATTAATTCGTGCATTATCCACATTCTTAATGCACGAAATCAAACTGCATTTAATGTGAATTTAGGTATTGCAATATGGCAATACCGTAAAAGAGAACCCATATTCATGTAGGAGAGAGCATTCATGCTCTGAGACACAAGAAAACAACAAATTGCAGGACAAACAACAACAAAACAGTTGTCTAACAGCAATCAGCTGTTTCGTAAATGCAGAAACTGTCGTTTGTCAGGAAAAAATTAAATGCAGATCTTAAATGCAAATTAACGCTGCCGTCTGTCTAGGGTATTAGGGGGTGACTGAGCTAAAACACTCGGTTGTTTCGTTTTTTTCGCTTATTGGCTGTAATTTTGCATATAAGAACATTGCCGATTGAAATTGACTTTCCAACTTAAAAAGATTTTTACACAAAAAACGTAACTACTTGAACCATCTTTTGCGAAGAGCTAGCCACAAGATAACGTTGATATCGTAGAAAAAAATGGGAATTGCTAACTCAGAAAATGCATTTTTTGAGTTATGCCACAGATTTATGCAGATTGACGAAAGACAGATGTGTCGTCCTGACTCATTTTCCAGTTGAACTCCATCCGAAAATGAAGGAGTTTTCTTTTCCATAAAGTTCCGACTTGAATGCACAGATTTTTATATGCATCCGTTTTAGTTTGTGGAGTGCATTGCACTGATGTTTAAAATTTAGTTTTGCCTGTTAAGTAACCCATTCGAATGGTCTTCCTATACAACTGAACACATTTATTTTATCCACATCGATTAATTCGAAAATATAAATGACATTCGATAGATCAAACTATGGTCATAATATTTAAAGGTGGTTCAGAAATCGATTTTCCTGACCAAACCCCCAATTTTTTCTCGTAATCGATTTTTGTTTGTTATGGAGTTCGATAGTAATACGCAACTCGCAGTGTCGCCAGGTGTCATTTGAAATTTTTTTGGAAAGTTTGACAGTTTTTAGCCCAAACGTACTCAGGTCAGTTTGACATATGACCATGTGTTGGGTTGTTTACAGTGGCTTGATTGAGACACCTCCAAAACATGGTTTTTGAACGCTTTTACAACATCTTCTGACGACGAAAATCGTTGACCACGCATTTTTTCTTGATTTGCTGGAATCAAATGAAGTCATTGGATCCCCAGTCCGGGCTGTACGGCATATGACACATCAATTCCACGTTTTGTCCGGTCAAACAGGCGCTGGTTTGAATCGATATGTTAGAGCTCGCATTGTCATGATGCAGAACAATTCCGCTTCTCTTGTTCGTTTTTCGAATTTCTCAGGAGACTTTAGGCAAACAAATTGTAGCGTAATGCTCAGAATTAACCGTCGTTTATTTCTCAAACCGTAGAGACGCCACACGGTCAGTATTACCGAAGAGACAGGCGAACATTTGCTTCGAATGTCTATTTCCATGAACAACTCTGGTTGGATTTGGCTCGCTTTCGGAGACCAAACGGTCGATTCCTGTTTTGTTTCGGGCTTCTAACCATTGATCCAAGATTGGTCATATGTGACGATCTTATAAATGCCGTTTGAAGCACCGAGATTGTTTTTATGCACAATTTCTTTGCACTAATCCACGAGATCCTTTTTTGAGCGATTGGCCAATATCGAATGTTAGTTGGTGGAATAAATACCCAAGGATGTCTCTATCTGACGGTATTTAACATGGCCGTTTTTGGACGACCTTCAAGGCCTTCGTTTTTTAGCGAGTTTCCGCCACGATTGAATTCATTGAACCAGTTTTTCGTAGTCCTATAGGAAGGTCCTTTATCGACATAAAAACAAGTAAAAAAGTATCAGTCGGCTTTGCCGACAGAGATACATCCTCAGCATGGGCAAATTGAAACACTTTTTTCACAAAAAACTTATGTATTTAGGGGGTTTCAAAATTTTGGTCGTATGAACCGACAAAAATGTTGATTAGGATTAAAGTTCAAAAATTTTGCGGAAAAGGTGCTTAAAGGAATGGACCGACATAGACCATGGGGTGCCATAGGGGGTTTTTACACCCTTCGGGCTGTTTTCTCAAGAAGTATGGACTTGCCCCTGAAACAACTTTTACCATCGCAATTAAGGCAGCGAATGTAAGTTGCTTCAACAAAAATCAAAGTGATTCAATAGCAGGTCTTAAAGTGAACTTATCCAAAATTTTGTGTGGTAGGTAAGGGATGGAGTGGACAAATATAGTCCATATTCGAACCTGATCTATATCTGGTAGGTATTATGAGAATGTGTAAAGTATGGACCAAATCGGTCACTCCCATCAAGAGTTATCGTGAGCACAATTTTTCCGAATATTTTTGAACTTTTGTGGGGTAGGTACCTGAAGGAGTGGACCGATATGGCTTATCTACGAACTTAAACTAAGTTTGGAAACAATATTACGAAGGCCAAATTTTGGCCGGAATCGGCATTTCTGTTCGAGAATTATCTTGCGCTTCCACCCATAAACATGGTGTCATAGGGTTTGTTTATCAACTTTCAGGCTATTTTTCAGGAAGTATGGACATGCCCCTGAGGAAACTTGTACCTTCGTATAGGGGACAATGAATACAAGATGTTACAACAAAAACCAAGGCGATTCGTGAGCAGGTCCTAAACTGAACTTTTCCGAAATTTTGTGTGGGAGGTACTCGAAGGAGTTTACAGATTGAGTCCATATTGGAACCTCATCTAAGTCTGGTAGAAATTTCATAATGTGTAAAGTAATGACCAAATCGGTAACTTCCTTCAAGAGTTATCGTACGCACAAATGTTCCGAACATTTTCGAACTTTTGTGGGGGAGGTACCAGAAGGAGTGGACCGATATAATCCATCTTTGAACTTGAACTAAGTTTGGACAAAATATTACGAAAGCCAAATTTTGGACCGAATCGGCAGATCCGTTCGAGGGTTATCTTGCGCTCCAATCATTACACACGGTGTCATAGGGCTTTTTGTAACTTTCAGGCTATTTCCTCAGGAAGTATGGACTTGCCCCTAATGAAACTTACAGCGTCCTATAGAGGACAGCGAATACAACTTGAGTAAACAAAAATCAAAGCGATTCGAGACCAGGTCCTAAACTGAACTTTTCCGAAATTTTGTGTGGGAGGTACCCGAAGGAGTGGACCGATTGAGTCCATATTGAAACCTCATCTAAGTTTGGTAGAAATTACACGATGTGCAAAGTATGGACCAAGTCGGTTATTCCCTACAAGAGTTATCGTGCGCACAAGTTTTGCGACAATTTTTGAACATTTGTGGGGGAGGTACCTGAAGGAGTGGACCTATATGGCCCATCTTCGAACTTAAATCGAATCTGGACAAAATAATTCGATACCCAAAATTTGAACCGAATCGATTGATCCGTTCGAGAGTTATCGTGCGCACCAGCCAGCCAGACAGACAGACAGACAGACGGACGGACATTGCTAGATCTACTCAAAATTGTCTGAAACGGATATCGTACAAACATACTTGGGGTCTAAAACCATTATTTCGATGAGGCACATTTTTGGTCGTATCAAAGTGTAAATACCCTCTTTAGCCTAAAGGCTGAGGGTATAATAATTAGTTTGATCGATGCACTCTTGCCGTGATTATCCACGTCGAAAGTTGTGATAATTTTTCTGACGAAAATGTTCACAGGTAAATTCCATTTTTTTCGCGAAGTAATTTTTTCAAGTAAGTGTAAATAACCCAACACACAGTCATACGTCAAACTGACCTTAGTACAACTAGGATAAAAACTGTCAAACTTTCCAAAACAAAATGTCAAATGACACCTGGCGACACTGGGATTTTCTTAGGCCAGAAGGTTTTTTAGTGCTCCTAGTAATATTTGAAAATAAAGCTAAGGTCACATTAGGCAAATATTTGCTCCAGCGACCGGCAGTGTGCGCTTAGTGAGAGCAAGTGCGCATAAATGACAATGCATTATTTACGCTCACTTGCTCTCAAAAAGCGCACACTGCCGGTCGCTGGAGCAAATATTTGCTTAATGTGACCTTACCTTTAAGAAACTAAACAAGTAAAAAAAGTATCAGTCGGCTTGGCCGACAGAGATATACCCTCAGCCTGTGTATATTGAAACAATTTTTTTCATAAAACGTAGGTATTTAGAGGGTTTTAAAAATTTTCAACGCATAAACCGACAAATATGTTGATTAGATTAAAGAGCAGAAGATTTGCGGGGGAATTACTTGAAATAATGGATCGACATTGACCATTATGGATGTCGATCTCCAGCCACTACATACGTTGCCATAGGGGTTTTACTCCCTTTGGGCTGTCTGCTTAAGAAGCGTGGTTTTGCCCCTGAAAAAACTTTTACCATCATAATTGAGGCAGCGAATGCAAGTTGCTTCAACAAAAATAAAAGTGATTCGATAGCAGGTCTTAAAGTGAACTTATCCGAAATTTTGTTTGGGAGGTACTGGATGAAGTGGACAAATATAGTCCATATTTGGACCTAATCTATATCTCGTAGATATATTAAGATGTGTTAAGTATGGACCAATTCGGCCACTCCCTTCAAAAGTTACCGTACGAATAATTTTTCCGAACATTTTTGAAATTTTGTGGGGGAGGTACCTGAAGGAAAGGACCGATATGGCTTATCTTCGAACTTAAACTATGTTTGGACAAAATATTACTAAGGCCAAAATTTGGACCCAATCAGCAGATCCGTTGGAGAGTTATCTTGCGCTCCAACCACTACACACGGTGTCATAGGGGTTTTTGCACCTTTCAGGCTATTTGCTTAGGAAGTTTGGACTTGCCCCTGCTGAAACTTGTACCGTCGTATGGGGGGCAGTGAATACAAGTTGCTAAAACAAAAACCAAAGCGATTCGAGAGCAGGTCCTAAACTGAACTTATCCGAAATTTTGTGTGGGAGGTACCCGAAGGAGTAGACCTATTGAGTCCATATTGGAACCTCATCTAAGTCTGGTACATATTTGACGATGAGCAAAGTATGAACCAAATCGGTTACCCCCTTAAAGAGTTATCGTGCGCACAAATTTTCCGAACTTTTTCGAACTTTTGTGGGGGAGGTACCGGAAGGAGTGGACCGATATAGCCCATCTTCGAACTTAAACTAAGTTTGGGCAAAATATTACTAAAGCCAAAATTTGAACCGAATCGGTTCATCGGTTCGAGGGTTATCGTGCGCTCCAGCCAGCAGGACAGACAGACAGACAGACGGACGGACATGGCTAGATCGACTCCAAATTGTCTGAAACACATTTCGTCCAAACATACTTGGGGTCTAAAACCATTATTTCGATGAGGCACATTTTCATCGTATCAAAGTGTATATACCCTCCTTAGCCTAAAGGCTGAGGGTATAAAAATGGTGTCAAAATATTGAAAGACAACAATTTTTTCCAATTTGGGCAAATAAGAAATATTCCTCGGAAACTATAACAGATATTGTGTTCATAGTTTTTTGTTAGGTATGTATGTTTGTAAGATTTTTGCCTTTAAGAACCATTTTAAAAAATTACCGTAGCGTTTTCACGAAGTGAGCTATTTTATTTTTTACAACTTTAGTGGATTAGAACTTTTAGAGAACATCATGGAGCAAATTTTGGTTTTTGCAGAAAGATGCCTGAAAGTGTCCTCTTTCAGCCCATATAAACGTTTGTACCCGTCCGATTTCGTCCGTTTAACACGTTTTTAAATGTATTGAAATTACATGAGAAAAAATAGATGAGTTTTTATGTCAATTATATGAGTTTTATGAAAACCCAAGGAGTATTTTAATATTTTTCTTATAGGTCCCATATAGCGTTACCACTCGATTTAAAGTATTTTATTGTTATACCCTCAGCATTTATGCTAACGAGGGTATATACACTTTCATACGGGCAAAATGTGCCTCATCGAAATAATGGTTTTTAGACCCCAAGTATGTTTGGACGAAATGTGTTTCAGACAATTTGGAGTTGATTTAGCCATGTCCGTCCGTCTGTCTGGCTGGCTGGAGCGCACGATAACTCTCGAACGGATCAACCGATTCGGTCCAAAATTTGGCTTTCGTAATATTTTGTCCAAACATAGTTTAAGTTCGAAGATGAATTATATCGGTCCACTCCTTCCGATACCTCCCCCACAAAAGTTCGAAATGTTCGGAAAATTTGTACGCACTATAACTTTTGAAAGGAGTAACAGATTCGGTCCAAAATTAGCCTTTCGTAATATTTTTTTCCAAACTTAGCGTAAGTTCGAAGATGGGTTATATCGGTCCACTCCTTCCGGTACCTTCCCCACAAAAGTTCGAAAATGTTCGGAAAATTTGTACGCACGATAACTTTTGAAAGGAGTAACAGCATTGTACCATACTTTGCACTTGGTGACATTTCTACCAGACTTAGATGAGGTACCTCCTTCGGGTACCTCCCACACAAAATGTGGGAAGAGTTCGGTTTAGGACCACCTCTCGAATCTCTTTGGTTTTCCTCGTAGCAAATTGTATTCACTGCCCTCTATACGACGGTACAAGTTCCATAAGGGGCAAGTCCACACTTGGCCTGAATGTTGCAAAAAACCCCCATAACCCCGTGTGTAGTGGTTGGAGCTGAAGATAACTCTCGAACAGATCTGCCGATTCGGTCCAAAATTTGGCTTTTGTAATATTTTTTCCAAACTTAGTTTATGTTCGAAGATGGGTTATATCGGTCCAGTCCTGTACCTCCCCCACAAAAGTTCGGATATGTTTGGAAAATTTGTACGTACGATAACTCTTAAAGGAAGTAACCGATTTGGCCCATACTTTGCACATCGTGAAATTTCTACCAGACTTAGATGAGGTTCCAATATGGACTCAATCGGTCCACTCCGTCGCGTACCTCTCACACAAAATTTCGGAAAAGTTCAGTTTAGGATCTGCTCTTGAATCGGTTTGATTTTTGTTGTAGCAACTTGTATTCACTGCCCTCCATACTACGCTATAATTTTCATCAGGGGCAAGTCCATACTTCCTGAGAAAATAGCCTGAAAGGTACAAAAACCCCCTATGACACCGTGTGTAGTGGTTGGAGAGCAAGATAACTCTCGAACGAATGTGCCGATTCGGTCCAAAATGTGGCCTTCGTAATATTTTGTGCAGACTTAGTTTAAGTTCCAAGATAAGCCATATCGGTCCACTCTTTCAGGTACCTCCCCCACAAAAGCTCAAAAATGTTCGGAAAAATTGTGCGCACGATAACTCTTGATGGGAGTGACCGATTTGGTCCATACTTTACACATCCTAATATATCTACCAGATATAGATCAGGTTCGAATATGGACTACATTTGTCTACTCCTTCGGGTACCTCCCACAAAAATTTTTGGATAAATTCACTTTAAGACCTGCTCTCGAATCACTTTGATTTTTGTTGAAGCAACTTGAATTCGCTGCCTCAATTACGACAGTAAAAGTTTTTTCAGGGGGAAGTCCATACTTCTTGAGAAAACTGCCCGAAAGTTGTAAAAAACCCCTATGACACCATATGTAGTTGCTGGAGAGCTCGAACCGAATACTGCGTTCGTACACACTTTGGATATTATAATATTTCTTCGAATATTAGATGAATTCGAAGGTGTGCTTATAGGTTACCTCCTTCCGGTACCTCCCCCACAAAAGTTCGAGAATATTCGCTAAAATGGTACGCTAAAATGTTCCAAACTTTGGATCTCTAAAGATATTGGATCGAAACTGAGTTTATGTTCAAATTTGGGCCCTATATGTCCAATCCTTGTGGTACCACCCACACAAATGTTCAAAATTTCTGTGTGGTTAAGGGTCTATTCGAGAATCCTTTGGACATTTTTACCGAAGGTTTTCCTAGTGGCACTGTTAACAAGCCTGACAAAAAAGCCCTATCTATCGTTATCCCCGCAAATTTTTGAGCTTTAATCCAAGGCTGCTCAAAGGGCGCACTTCTCCTGTCGGTGTGTGTCAATTTGCTCACTCACACAATTGAAAAAGAGAGCTTTTGTTTTTGAAATGAAAATTTTCAATACACACATTTTTCCCATTACACAAGACAACCCAACAAACCAGCATTACGCGAACAAAACATCATATTTGAATTATAAATTCTTGTGTAGCCACTGGAGAATGAACGAAACTTGATTTTCTTGAAAATAATGAACGTGTATGCTAATTATTAGCTTATCCGCGTAATTGTAGAATGTATTTATACGAATTATTTTCGTAAATTTTATGAAATCAGACTGAATGGTATGTTGGGAAACTATCAAAATGTTTGTGTTTCAAAACCAGCACAATAACGAAATGTGTTTCTATGTGTGTGAGCAGGCCTACTTTAATCCTACCCATACTTTTGTCGGTTCATACGCCCAAAATTTTGAAAACCCCCCTAAACACATAAGTTTGTTTGGGAAAAAGTATTTCAATCCACACAGGTTGAGGGTATATCTCTGTCGGCAAAGCCGACTGATACTTTTTTACTTGTTTTAATCTTCATTTTAGGCAGAATTGGCTGTAATTTGGCATTTGTGGTTCCCAATGGTACAGAAACTTCTTCACTAAAAATGTTGGACATAGGTCAAGGTTTTGGTATAGCCTCCATATAACGGTACCACCTGATTTTAGATATTTTATCTTCATTTTTAGCCCGAATTGGCCTTTGGAGTTGCCAATGGTACAGAAACTTCCCCACCAAAAATTATGGACATAAGTCCAGGGGCTGGATTCTTGTTCTATGAAAATTTGAAATGAAAAATATTTTCTTTATATTTTTTCATTTGACAGTTTTCTCCTTTATAAACGTTTTCATAGAAACAGAATTGAGCCCCAGATTTTTTATAGCCCTTATATAACAATTTCAGGCATTTAAAAGTTTTTATCTTTATTTTCGGCCTAAATTGGCTATAATTTTGTTATGAGGTCCAGATATTTAATTACTGAAAACTTTTAAATAAAATAAAAAATAATTAAAAAACTAAGTTACAGTGTTTTATTTATAAATGAACTTAAAACTAGAAAATAATTATTCATTTTGGAATCTCTCAAATAAAACGCTTGCATTTGAATTAAAATTTGTGACAATATTAAACGGCTAGCGCTTTATTTGACAGATTTCATCGTGAAAAATTATTTTCTACTTTTAAGTGCATTTATAAATAAAACACTAACTTAATTTTTTATTATTTTTTATTAATATATAGAAAATTATAAAAAAAAAACACAAAAGCACTGACATTTCGATGAAAAATAGTGAAAAACTCAAAAGTTAAACTTTGACCTTAACTTCCTCTGCAACTACTTAACCGAATTTTACAGTTTTTGATTCACCGGAATGCTGATTGTGTTATTTGAGGGGAAAAAATGGCGTGTATTTCTGCTATGGTACAAAAACAGATTCTTCTCATCAGTAATATTAGTAATCTCAAGACTATCGAAAGT
The DNA here is from genome assembly GCF_047663935.1 of Musca autumnalis. NCBI lineage: Eukaryota > Metazoa > Arthropoda > Insecta > Diptera > Muscidae > Musca > Musca autumnalis. The sequence goes on along the minus strand of NW_027411866.1, from coordinate 33,875,096 downwards.
CTTGCTGATGTTTCCCAACTCGACAACTGATTCTTATTGAAAGTTGTAACCACTTATTTAATTACTTATTATAGTGGCCAAAAATAACCACATACTACGTGCGACATGTCCTTGTTAAAATAATGGCTTAGTAAGGGATTTTGTAATAGGTATTTTTGCTGGGTATAACCTTAACTCAAGGCAATTTTCAACGTAGATCCATGTTTCGTAGTAGCGTCCGTATAAAGGTACGTCCTGATGTTAACCTATTTCGAGAGTCTTGGCCACATTTCCCAAATGATTTGGCTGAAATTTTGTATTTTGGTTTTTTTGGAAGTAGAAAACCTTAGTACAGAAGTTTTTCAATATGGGTATATAATTTGGTATACCCCCATATAACAGTAGCTCCCAAGTTAATTTTCCGAAACCTTTTTGGTATGGGGTGTGGTAAATTCCAAATGGAGTTGATGGTATTAGGTCAGAAGAGCATTACTCAAAAAGGGGTTTGAATTCTCAGGCCAATTTGGAAGGTGCCGTTATATGGGAACTTTACCATACTATCACCCCCACTTGGAACTTGCTGTTGCACAGTGCAATTAACTAAAAGTACATCGATTACTTTAAAGCTATATCCTATAGAAAACTCCAAGAAGTGAGCCAACAATGTTGACACATACTATGACCACAGAATGTAAAGTTGCACAAATTTAATTAGAAGGTTACATTTTTTGAATACACCTAATATAAACACAACAGAAATCCAAGAGACTTGGCATAGTTTAGAATTTACTGCAGTAACCTTGAAATTTGACTATCAACACGAACACATTTGGTATTGATTTAAACTCAGGTGTCTAATTTCATAATCAAATTAAACCATAAGAATTATGAACAGCTCTCTTTTTTTGACTTCCTTTTTATTGAAATTGTAATTTCGTATTTATCTGTTTTTTTTCAATTTTCAATGGACCACTTGCAAAATAAAGCGAACCACAAAGAAGGTCAACCAGAAGTTGGGTTTCTTAAGGCCAGACACACATATACCAAAGTTCATGTATATATTTGCTAAATTTTTGTTTATAAACTCCACTCACTCTTATTCTCATAATGAGAAACAAATACTCCACTTCTCAGTTGTAAACAAAAACTTCTTTTAAGTTGTGACATACCTATTT
>NW_027411866.1:33843942-33863942 GCF_047663935.1 Musca autumnalis | reverse complement strand
AAAAAGTTCACCAGAATAATGACATTAAAATGTGTTTTATTAACTGTTCTTAGTTCAGTTTCGAGCACCTTAACAAAAGACTTAACACACAAACTGTAGCAATGAATATTTTTTAGACATCGTGGGCTAAATCGAACAATAGAATCTTTGAAAATTCTTTGCCCCGGAAATAGACATTTATTATTATAAATAACAAAAACTAAAATAACTAGAAGTGGGCGGGTCAAATTGTTTCATACTAAACTCTTTTATATTACAGCCTTTTTCACCTAATACATTTTAGGTTAAGCAATAAAAACCGGCATGATTTCTTCATTTACGATAAGCAATATAATATAAACTCTAAAGTCAGTTTCAAAACTTTTAATACTTAAAAAAATTCCCTGACAATACGGTAAAAAGGTTAATTGTCAAAAAATTAAAAAAACATTGGTTTTTTTAAGTATATATAATTGTTATAATATAATTGTTCCACAAACATCCCATAAGGGACAAGGGAGACTTCTCTCATATCAATGAGTGCACCCCGATTCATATTAGCTCAATGATATGGGACCTTCAGTTTATCGCCGAGTCCGAAAGGCGTGTCAAAGACACCACTTTTGTAGAGAAGTTTTAATGGCTGAAAATTTAATATAATGTTCTAAAAATGTTCGCTAATAGGAAAGTTATAAGCCAACATTTTGTTACAACGGAATATCTTCACTATTCCGTTAAATTTTGACAAAAAAGACGAAGAACTCAAAAATTTTTTCCTATAAAACCATTAAAAATAAAATTAGAATATGATTTTTTCTTTCTTCATATTTTCTTCATATTTTTGCAAATAACATGAATACGAGGACTGCACGAAAACTACCTGACCTAAGCAACACCGCGTACTGCCAGGCACCATTTGAATTTTTTTTTGTATATTTTGACAGTTTTTAGCCTAGACTTACTCAGGGCAGTTTGTCGTACGACCATGTTATGTGTTGTTTAGAGTGACTTGAAAAAATCACTTTGCGAAAAAAATGGAATTCACTTGTGAATATTTTCGTCCAAGAATTTTTCACAACTTTTGATGTAGATAATCATCGCAAGAGTGTATCGATCAAATAAAATCATTGTATGTCGATAAAGGACCATCCTATAGGACTACGAAAAACTGGTTTAATGAATTCAACCGTGATCGGCATTCGCCAAAGAACGAAGGCCGTGAATGTCGCCCAAAATCGGTCGTTGTGCCAGAATAAAAATATGCCATGCATGAACGGATAATGCGAGTTCGCCACATCGTGAGATAGAGACGTGTCTGGGAATTTCTTCCACCAAATATCATTTGATATTGCATAAAAACCTGGCAAAAGTGGATTTTTCTCGTTAGATCCAGCAAAATTGGTCAATCGCTCAAAAAAAAGCTCCTGTGAATTGGTTCAAAGAAATTGAGCATAAAATCGATCGCGGTGCTTCAAAGACGTTTATAAGATCGTCACAGACGTCGAATCTAGGATCTTTGCTTAGGAGCCTGAAACAAATCAGGAATCGGGCGTTTGGGTCTTTGAAAGCGAGCCAAATCACATGAAAGTTGTTCATGTAAGAAGTGCTTCGAAGCAAAATGTTACCTGTTTCTTCAGAAAAACTGACTGTGTGGCGACTATACGGCTTGAAAAATATAGGACGGTTAATTCTGAGTGGTACACTATAATTTGTTTGCTTCAAGTCTCCTGAGAAATTCGAACAACGATCAAGAGACATGACAATGTGGCCTCTCACACATCGATTCAAACCAGCGACTGGACAATACGTAGAATTGATGGGTCATCTGCCGTACAGCCCTGACTGGGGATCCAGTGACTTCATTTGATTCCAGCACATCAAGAAAAAAGGCGTAACCAACGATTTTTGTTGCCTGAAGATGCTGTAAAACAGTTCAAAAACCATGTTTTTGAGGTGTCTCAATCGGAGTGTAAAGTATATAAGTCATACTGATGACTGCTTAAGAAAACAATAAAACCGTTTTTGATGGTAAATATTCACGTTTTTATTGTTAGACCAGATATTTATCGTTCAGCCCTAGTATGAGGTGCACAACGGAGTGCAAAAAATTAGTACATTTTAGAATTTTATTTAAATATATAATAATATTATTATTCCACAAACGAGGGACAAGGAGGACTTCCCTCATACCGATTCATATTAGCACAATGATATGGAACCTAGTATTTATCGCAGAGTCGTCTGGCCTGGGAATTGAACCCGGGCATTCAACGTGCAAAGCGGTATGGACACCGCATTGCCCTACGGTGTCACCCTTCCAAGAAATATTACGATGTACAAAGTTTTGATCTATACGGTTACTCCCTTCGAAAGTTATTATGGAAAGCAACCCGACCTACAAACGGACGGACGGATATATAATTTTGGGAAGCGTATTTGTGATCGTGACAAAATATATATACCCTCAATTCAAATTTTTGCACCTAAATCCAGTTTAGGTTTTTCGCAAAAAAGTTCATCATTATACCCTCCACCTAAATCCAGTTTAGACCACTTTTAAGATCGTCTTAAGGTGGTTTTTCGCAAAAAAGTTCGTCATTATACCCTCCACCAAAATATAGAGGGTATAATTAAATTTGTCATTCCGTTTGTAACACATCAAAATATTCATCGTAGACCCTAAAAAGTATATATATTCTTGATCAGGTTAAAATTCTAAGTCGATATAACAACGTCCGTCTGTTGAAATCAAGATACAGCTCGCAATTTTTAATATAGAGCTTTGTAATTTGGTATAAAGTTTCTATCACTCCTAAGATGTAAATGGGCTATATCGGTCCACGTTTTGATATAGCCCCCATAGAACGGTACCACCCGATTATCGGTATTTTGAAGGTTTTAATTTCATTATCACACCGAAATGGCTGAAATTTGATACTTAGTCTTTCCCCTAGAATTTTGTTGGTATGGGTACACGCCTTCATATAGCCCCCATTGAACGGTACCTCCCGACTTTCGGTATTTTGATGGTTATGGCCACAATAATCCATTAAAATGGCTGAAACTTGGTATTTAGTCTTCGTTGGGGATATTCAACTTTCCCCTCTAAAATTTTCGGTATAGGTCCACGCCTTGATATAGCCCCCATAGAACATTACCTCCCGACTTTCGTATTTTGAAAGTGGTGGCCTCAATATTCATCCGAGGTGGGGGGGGCATAAAAATTTTGAAGGTTTTAACTTCATTATCACACCGAAGCGGCTGAAATTTTGTACTTAGCCTTCGTTGTGGATATAAAATTTTCCCCCATACCAATTTGGGTCCATGCCTTCATATAGCCCACCAGAAACGGTACCTCCCGATTTCCGGAATTGTGAAGGTTGTGGCCTCAATATTCCTCCGAAATTGCTGAAATTTGGTATTTAGTTCTCAGTTAGAATAAACCCTTTCCGACTGAATTTCGTTGGTATAGGTCTCCACGTTTCGATAAAGCCCCCATAGAATGGTACCTCTCGATTTTCGTAATTGTGAAAGATGTGACGTCAATATCCCACCGAAATGACTGAAATTTGTTATTTAGTCTTTCATGGGGTTATAAAATGTTCCAGAAAAGAATTATCAGTAAAGGTCCACGTCTTCCTATATCCCCCATAGAAGCGTACCTCTTGATTTACTGTATTTTTTAGGTTTTAACTACATTATCTTACTGAAATATCGGAAATATGGTATTTAATCTTCTTTGAGTCTAAAAACTTTTCGCCAGAAATGTGTCGGTATTTGTCGGTCGACATTGTTTTACGGAATTTGCTGACATTTGATATTAAGTCTTCTTCATAAACGAAAGGAAACTAATTGTTTCATTTTACTTAAATACCACTCGTGGTGGAGGGTATAACAAGTTCGGCCCGGCCGAACTTAAAGCCGTTCTTAATTGTTTTATTTAATTATGACTCACATTTTCTGAGTATTTTCACTGATGTAGGTTGCACGAGATAGGTCAGCCCGGATTCATATAATTTCAATGTCTTATGTCTTCCCACTTTTTTCTTCTCTTATTAAATACTATTTCCAATTATTTTCTCTTTTTAATCATTTCTTTCACCATAACAGAAAACACATATAATTACAATTCTAGAACAGGATTGAGATGCCAAGACGAATGCGCTCACACGGATTCCAACATCGTGTCAAACATAACATGTAAAAGTAATTTAGACATACAATATAAGTCAATGTTTCTAAAACAAAAGACTTAATACCAAGAAAGTGAAAAGCAATAATTGTATTCTAACGGATAGTCCACATTGCCATCACCATTATTGGTTTTACGTTACCACAAACAAAAGACTTAAGAAACAAACTTGTTAAAAAAGAAAAAATATATAGGAGGCAATTATTGTCAGTGGGGAAGGAGGGAGGGAATGGCTAGTTATAATCATCATCACCACCATTATTGGTTTTATGTTACAACCAACAAAAGACTTAAGAAACAAAATTACTATTAAATAAAACAACATACATGGGCTGTGGTAAAAGTCAAAGGGGAAGAGGAAGTAGGCATGCCATTGAAACCACCAGATTTATAGGCCATACCAAAAGAAAATGGAAAATTCTTATGGAATTACTTTTAATAGAACGGATTTTCAAAGTTTAGTTTTAGATATTCTTTTAAACATTCATTCATTCATTTTCTGAAAATGAATGGAAATATATTTAGGACCAGGTTGATGGTATACTAATTTGATGACCTTTGTTATTTGCCTTTCAAATGTTTACTATTTGCTGTTTACATTTAGTTTTGTAAAGTCAGCATTATTTTCGTATTTCATTCATTGAATGTTTATGAATTGGCCAAACATATTTTACTCATAAAAAAACAAACGTTTACTTATTTGTGTTGAAAGTTTGCCAGGTTTCACTTTGGCCAAAGGCCTATACGGGCAATTAATTTTTGCTGCAACTACTGTTTGTAAATATTACAAAGTTGTTAAATACAGTGGAACATTGTTCGATGTCATTGCAATTGCAGTGGAAAGAGTTGATCACAAAGACAGTCAGGAAATGATAAGTTGCATAAAAAGGTAAAGTATGACCCCTTTTATGCATCTTCTCGTTTCAAACCAAAAAATCACACTTTGCGGTAACACTTTTTTTAGATTCCACTGTATATGTTATGTGCGTAGAGTGCTTAATATCAAAATCCCATCTCATAATACTGAACATAAAATATTGATTTATTCATAAATTTGTTTACTACACAAATGTCAAAACAGTACTGACATTAGGGACCAATCGCAAAATTTATAACACTTTTTGATAGGAAGTTTACTTTTGGGCCACCTTGTATAAAAATAAAACAATGAAAAAAAATTTCAATGCATTCATTCGAGGAAGATAAACACAAAACTGAAATACTAATATAAAAGAAAGAAATTTGTTTATATTTACTTTTTTATGGGCCCTTAAAAAATAAATATTTTAATAACATATTTAATCACATTAAACAATAAAGATGTATTTTATTTAAATATTTTTTATTATTGTTTAATACACTATACTGATGATATCAAATATCAAAAGCTTTAAATAAATGAATCATAACATCCAAAGAAAACTACAAACTTCTTTTGTGGTATTTGTTTTATTTTGCTACAATGTTATCTTTTATAACAAGTTTGTTCCTTGAATCTTTTGTTTTTTGCTTTTTGTGTTTTTTTTTTGCCACTCATTATCGCCTCATCAGTGTCTAAGGTCAGTTTTATCCAAACAACAACCATAAATCATTCCGCTTTTGGTTTTCGCCGGTTTTGCCTCACAAACGACGTCTGCCTTCTGTATGACATTAAATTTGGTGATGATTTTAATAAGTTTTGAATGAATTCATTAAGTTAAATAATTTGCATTAATGTGTGGGGAGGAATTTTTGCGTCACAGGCAGGTGTGAAGATATTCGATATAAAAAAGAACACTATTGAATTTAGTTTCTTATGAATAAAAAAAATTCAAAATTTCTGCATATGTTATGCAAATATTTTGAGAGCAATAATAGGCATAAAAAATCGAAATTTTACAGACATACAGCAAAATATCGATATGTTAAGACGGGAAAACCCATACGAGTTTTTAATCAAATATTTCTTGACAATGACGTAGGGGATGGAAGATACCAAGCAACGGTCCTGACCGGTTTTAACATGGCAAAGCCCAGGATTTATCTTGGTCCCTCTTTCATCCCAAGTGGACACTGACCTCCCCGTGGTGTCACCTGCCTTTAACACCCGTTAAAAGTAGTGAGCTAACATGTGCCGCGCGTTCACCCATAAGAACGTTAAAAACTTGAGTTTGGGCGTCGGGTTAGTAACCCTTCCCTAGAAAAAACAGCCTACTATGAAAAAACGAAAGAAAAGGAAAACAAACCCCTCTAAAGTTGACGAACCCTGCAAACGTTTTAAGGACCATGATCTGCGAATCTGCACCTGGAATGTTCGCACTCTTTATAGGGAAGGTGCAGTCTTCGCATTGGCAGACGTACTTGAAAAGTACAAGACCGATATTACTGCCATACAGGAAATACGATGGATTGGGAAAGGCGTCACAACAACACCTAAAGGTGACGCACTGTATTATAGCTGCCACGACGTAAAGCATGAGTTTGGTTGTGGATTCGTAGTTAGTCGGAGACTAAAACATCTGGTATCCAGCTTCACCCCAGTGAATGAAAGACTTGCTGCAATTCGAATAAAAGCAAAATTCTTCAACATCAGCTTTATTTGCGCTCATGCTCCCACTGAAGAAAAGGACGAACAGACCAAAGATATATTTTACGAGCGCTTAGAAGAAACATATGACCGTTGCCCTGCCCATGACATTAAAATCATTCTAGGCGATTTTAATGCCAAAATTGGAAAGGAGAATATCTTTGGCCCAACAGTCGGGAAATTCAGTCTCCACAGTGAAACATCTGACAATGGTATGAGGCTGATAGACTTTGCAGTTGCAAAAAACATGGTAGTAAGCAGTACCAGATTTAATCATCTCGATATTCATAAGGGCACCTGGCTGTCTCCAGATCAGAAAACAAGAAACCAAATTGATCATGTTGTGATAGATGGAAGACATTCATCGAGCGTGTTTGTTGTTTCGGACCACTACCTTGTTGCAGCAAAGGTATGCACCCGCTTAAACGTAGCAAACAAAGTACGAACATACACAACACGAAAGTTAGACATCGGTAAGCTGCAATCACAACAGATAGCCACAGCATATTCCACTCAACTAGCCCAATTGCTTAATCAAAGCACTCCTCATCCCGATAACATATCAGCACAATGGCAAAGCATTACCCACTCCATGCAAACAGCCGCAAAATCCATACTTGGATACCAGAGACCTCCACCAAGGAATCCATGGTATGATGAGGAGTGTCGTGCTGCCACCGAAGAGAAAAACACGACATATAAGGCTACTTTACAATCGGTAGCAACGCGTAGCGCACGAGAGAGATACAGGGAGAAAAGGAGAGAGGAGAAACGTCTTTTCCGCAGGAAAAAGAGAGAGATGGAAAAGCGGGAGTGTGAAAAAATCGAGTTGTACAGGAGCCAGAATGAAGTCCGAAAATTCTACCAAAGAGTCAAGCATCAAACTGATGGCTTTGGTACAGGCACATCCTCCTGAAGAGACCAGCAATGTAATTTGGTAACTGATACAGATAGTGTACTCAGGATATGGAAAGAACATTTTTCAAATCTGTTGGTATCCAATAGCAGCGAAGACGATGAAGATACCACAGTCCCAATCCCAGAAGATGGTATTGAATGTATACCGCTCAGCCAAGATGAGGTAAAGACAGCAATAAATCGGCTGAAGAATAATAAGGCAGCAGGGGCCGATGGCTTACCAGCCGAGCTGTTCAAAACCGGAGGCGACACGCTGATAAGGTGTATTCATCAGCATGTTAGCACCATCTGGCAGGAAGAACGAGTACCTGACGATTGGAACCTGAGTATCCTGTGCCCCGTCCACAAGAAAGGAGATAAGACTGTATGCTCTAATTATAGGGGCATAAGTCTACTCCCTATTGCATACAAGATCGTGTCAGGGATATGTGCGAACGACTAAAGCCAATGGTCAACGTGATAATTGGACCATACCAATGCTGCTTTAGACCTGGTAAGTCCACCATTGACCAGATATTTACCCTGCGGCAAATCCTGGAGATGACCCAAGAGATGCAGATCGACACCTACCACCTTTTTGTCGATTATAAAGCAGCCTTCGACAGCCTGCTGAGTTCAAAGGTAGTCCAATCCATGTTTGAATTTGGTATTCCCGCAAAGCTCATCCGGCTTTGTAAAATGACTTTAACTGACACGAGGTCCTCAGTTAAAATAGGAAAGAACCTCTCCGAAGAGTTTGGTACCAAAAGAGGTTTCAGACAAGGAGTGTGACCTCTTCAACATCCTGCTAGAAAAAGTTATACGAGAGGCAAACGTCAAAAGAAATGGCACAATTTACACCAATAGCCACATGTTACTTGCTTATGCTGATGATATAGACATCATGGGCCGATCAGTAAAAGAAGTAACTGATACCTTTATAAAGGTCGAAGGAGAATCTGCTAAAGTGGGTCTGGCGGCAAACGGGGAGAAGTCCAAGTTGATGGTGTCGACGCGCAATGCATCCATTGAGATCGAACCGACTGTGGATGTTGGTTCCTATAATATTGAGGTAGTACCCGCTAAAAAGGCGTATGAATACATGCCACATGGCGGTGCACGCAGAATTGGCAGGCCAAGGAATAGATGGCGCAAACAAGTGGATGATGAGATGAAAAGGCGCGGTATTCCAGAGTGCAAAGCAACAAATAGAGAGGAATGGAGATCTCTTCTTAGTTCGGCCTATAGAACAAATGTTCTGTAATGGGCCAGCTAAGTAAGTAAGTATAACAGTAAGTATTTACGGTTGTAAGTATTTACAGTTATACTATAAAATGATAATGCATTTGATGTATTTTGTTTATATTTACAAATTCGTGATTTTTGATTGTTTGGAGGAGTATAACAGTTTTTTAGTAACTGCTATACAGTCAAAAATGACTGCTATTTATTAATAATCAAATTTGTAATTTGTAAATTTGTATTTGAAGACATGTGGCAGTGGTATAACAGTTTCAGCTAACTGTTATATAATACAAAATAATGCTATTTTTCAAATCATATCAGATATGATTTTAGTTTCTTGAAATTTTACAAGGTTTTATCATTGTTGATTTTTTTAGTGTAGTATAACTGCTCACGGTATCTGTTATACAATAAAAACTAACTGTTATACGGCCAAGACTTCTTGAAATTTTTGAAATTTTGTACAATTAATCAGTTATCAAAACATATTACAGTAATATAACACTATGAACTAATTGTTATATAAGACAAAACAATAATATCGCCCATTTACTCAGAGAGTGCCATAATTAAAAAAATGCAATTTCTGAGTTACCAACATCTATTTTTTCTATGACTTCTACTTTATCTTGTGTTAAAATTTCATGTTGATATCTCTAAAATTCAACAAGTTACAGCTAATTACTAAGAGTTTGACATAAACCAACACCAAAATTTTTTTTGAGTTTATAAAGCACTAAAACACTTCAAATCATGTTTGATCTTGCACATAAATTTAGCATTAATATCTGGCTAGGTCTTTACAAAAAATTACCCAAGTAGTTATTTTAATTTGTGTGTAATAATTTTTTTTTAATTGAGGAGTAGAATTTCAATCGGTAACTTAAAATGCTTTTTTGTCGGAACTATATTTATTGGGATGAGTCACTCTTTGAGTAAATGAGCGATATGTTTTATAGACACTTGATATAAATCAATGGAAATTTTATAGACAATGTAAATCAATGGAAACCCAAAGAGCCGATTTACTGCGAATTCGGTTGGAAAACATGTTCAAAATCTGCAAAATATCTCAAATATTTATTTATAATATTCCAAAATATTTGAAACCCCCTTGAAACTAAAACACTTTTTCTTATTAATAATAAGGCAAACATCTCACACATCCATGGATGCAGCCTATTATTTGCAATATTTTTCAACTCCATTATATGGACCTGATTTTTATCTCCCGGCAAATGTGTCTTACATACTACGATACCCAGAAGAAGTAAACCAACGTTTAGCTCAGGAATTAGCTATCGTAAAAAATGTATGTATATATGATCTTGCCTGAAATTAACCACAACAGCACGAGGACACCATTTATTGGTAGAAGAATTTATATAAAATAGCAATTCCGAATTCAGAAGTGAATTCTTGGAAAATTCAAAGAAAAATTTATATTTTGTGACAGAAATCTGTCCGAATTTGGAAAAAAAAAATTGTGCAAAATTTGGACGAAATTTTAGATGTTATGAAGAAAATCGGACCGAATTCGAAAAGAAATTCTAGGAAAATTCGAACAAAATTTTAGATTTTCTGAAAAAATCGGAAAAAAATTCTTGGACACTGACGCGTTTGATATTGACACAACACCGAACAAACCCCACTCAGAGACAATTTTCTTTTATGGAAGATTTTAATTTCAAACTTTCTATTGATTTTCCCTGTTGTTATCATTTTCTGATTAATATTAGAACAATGTGCACGACTATTTTGAAGCTATCAACACTTGAATAATTATATGTTGCATTTATATTTAAAAAATTAAATACTGTAAATGCGAATTTTATCACTAGTCGCTTAGTTTTTCGACAACAACCGAACAAAAAACGCTTAGAAATCGGGACGAATTCGGAACGAATATTCTTCAGAAAATGTGCAGTAGATTAAAAAAAGAAAACTTTAGAAAATCGGTACAATTAAAATAAAAAGAAAACATTAGAGAAATCGGCAAATTTCTAAAAAAGTATTTAGAAAATTTCAGAAAAAATCGGAAATCAGAGCCATAGGAAAAAATTATTAGCTGAGAAGTTAAATCTTTATGTATAGAGAAGTTTTACGTTCATTTAATGACTTATAAATGCATCATTCATTTTAAGCACAATTTGAACAAACTGTTATACACAAAATTGAACAAACCTTCCAGTAAAACTGTCTTGAGAAAGCGGTCAGGGGAATGTCATATTCATATCCATACATTGACTTAATAACAAATTTCTGTAAATACTCTCCGAACAAATCCATTCTCTATGTCAAAAATCATGTAGAAGACTTTTTGAGAAGAAGTAATGTAAAAACTACCTACACTTCAAGTCTCTGCTCTTCAACTGCTCAACGAAGTTAAAAATGTGACGCTATTATCCTAGGAAAACTGCCACCAGCCCCATCAAATTTATTCCCAGACATTGAGCCCATAACATTTTGTACCTTCAAAATTTGAATTGAAAACAATGTGTTGTCATGCAAAATATAGATAAAGAGTTTGGATTCAACGGCAGCGGGTTCTTTGCCCCCGATTAACCCGAAACCAAAAGCGCCTATATTCCGACAAGGGATGACCTTGTTTAGAATACAGAAACACTGTCAACTATTTGTGTAACACAAAGAGATATCGTCTGCAAATAATTTCGAGTGGTTGATGTCTTGGTTAAATCTTATTTCAATAATATTTTATTCCATTATGAAGGACCAAAAGTATTCGGAATTTTGGTTAATAAAATATTTTTCGACACCATCCCTTGTGTAAAATATAGAAGCACTATCAACTACAAACGCAATGTGGTAACAACAATGCAGTGGTTAATGTCTTTACTAATTCAGGTGTTATTATTTGTACCGCTAGATGATGTTGCTTTAAACTAAAAATTAGAACCATTATAGTTCACAAGAAATCTTAATAACCGATTTGCGTGTTTTAGACAAACATGTCTAAATCTTTAACCAAAATGTGGTTAACAAAATATTTTTTTCGACCTCATCCTATGTTTAGTACGAGTCTGAACGCAGTCAAGCCATCCACCATACCCGCAATGTGACAATGCGCGTGAAATTGTGCAGCGGTTATTATCTTGGCTATTTCTTGTGTTATTATTTGTCCTACTAAATGGTTTTTGTCTTAAACTACAAGTTAGAACCATTGTAGTTCACAATAAATCTTAATAACAACTGGACTTGTTTAGACAATTTTGTCTTAGTCTATAACCCACGATCTCCTGCGGCGGTACCATATGGTACCACTTGTAAAGCTTTAACAACAAATCCACAAACTTTATGTTATTATTAGTATTTTTATTTATGTTAATATTAATATTTTTCTAACTGTAAAGGAATCCCGCTGTCGATTTATTTTTATGTATCGATCATTCGAGTTCCACTTCATACCCTAAAAGCACGATATATTGAAAATTTAAAACTTTTTTCTAAAATCGTCCGCAGGGATTGGTTTAAGGTCAAGCAGGAGGAATTTGGTTAATAACGTTTCATCAACCGCATCCCATGTTTTGTGAGAGTATAAATGCAGCGACAAGACAACGCATGCAATTGTGCAGTGGTTATTGTCTTCGGACTTTATCCGCTTCCTAAAGTTTTTATTTGGAAGTCATTCCTTGTTTAGTAGGAGTCTGAATACAGATGCGCTTACCACTATTATCGCAAAGCGACAATTTACGCATGCAGTTTTTCAGAGGTTAATGTCTTGTGTTGTTGTTTTCCCGTTAGATGTCGTTACCTCAGACTAAATATTAGAAGCATTGAAGTTGACAAAATTACGACTACGGTTATTAGATTATTTGCCGTAATATTTCTAAAAGTCATATTCGAATATTGACAATGCGAAAACCGGCTAATCGATTATTCTTAATCGTCTTTCGAAAGACGGATTCAACTATTATTCGTAGTCGACCATTAGCCGTACTCTGTAATTATTCGTAGTCGACTATTAATCGTGGTCGACTATTAGTCGTAGTTGACTATTGGGTGTGCTAAAACCGCGTAATCGGCGATACTTTTTTATACATATATATCCCATCTGGGATGTTTGTGGGACAATTATTATTATGTATATCGCATCAAAGAAAATGGTCGATTATAATCGGTTTTCGGTGGTTAACGAATAATCGAAAGTAGAACATTCTCAAATAATCGAATAACCGAAAATCGAGTTTAAGTTTTTCGGGAAAACAGAATAATCAAAAACCCGATTATTGTATTTCACTGCGTATCCCAAATCTCGACTATATATAAAGACTTCTTCAGCTCGTCTATAAAGACTCCCTATATATCGTTTATAAAGACTCCCTTAAGCTCGTCTATAAAACTCCCTTTAGATCGTATATAAAGACTCCCTTAAGCTCGTCTATAAACTCACTTCAGCTCGTCTATAAAGCCTTCCTTCAGCGCGTCTTTAAATATCCCTTTTAACTCTTCTATAAAAACATCTTCCGCTTGCCTAAAAAGATTCGCAGGTTATTGCATCGTGGTCGTGTCTTTACTAGTTCTTGTGGTATAATTTGTCCGATAGATGGCGCTGCTTTAAACTTTATAAGTGTAACTGCAATCTGAATTTAGCAGAGGATCCTTATGTTTTCCATATTTTTTTAATTCTTAATTTAGGAAATAAATGTTATAGAAGTTTCAAACCCATCAAAAGCATTTGTTGAGCTTCGTCACGCTTAGTTTAAAACTTGTACAGTATAATACGAATTATCAGTAAGGCAGTGCTAAAAATTCTGGATATATCATGCTTCTTTGGGGATATCTCAGTTTGATCTCACGTGGTTTGAATATTTTGTGTCTGAAGTCGGAATAAGTAAGTCGACTTTGGATTAATGGATTAGTCTACTTTTTGTATTGAAAAGTCAAAATATCAAAGTGGAGATAATCACAGAGCCGAATTTCCATGGTCTATTTTCTTTAAGATTTTTTATAGGACATGTTTTGAATGACGACCTCTGAAGGCAACAATATTTTTTGAAGAAGTCCTAAAGTCCCTCACTTATTGTCGACATTGAATTGGCGGGAACAATCGAAAATTTGACTTTTTTGTTAAAGGCAAAAATATAAAAGTCATGTTTTGCATTCGATTGCTAATCAGAACACCGTGCAATACATAGCAAACATGAGAAATTAAAAAAAAAAAAACGGTGATATGAAGTTCTACTGCTCTTTTACAAATTAGTTTCTGAATGTCTAACTTATGTAGGCACATAATTTCTGTGACATTTTTGAATTCCTTTTCTCTAACTCACCTATATTTCCAATCCATTTTGCTTTTGTGCAAATACAGCGACAGTAGCGGTACATCCGATATTTCCGTTTCATGGCCACCGGCTTCCAGCAACAGCACCTTCCAATGAGGTATTTCTGATAGCCTAGATGCTAAGACCGAACCCGCTGAACCGCCACCAATAACTATGAAATCATATACCCGATCAACTTCTTTAACATTAAACGGACGATTTTCCGGGTCGAATAAATCGTAATTGTAATAGGCAATGGCGGCTATCAGAAATGGGATAATTGTTAATTTACCCACACCAATAATGGCAGTGGCCAATTTTATTGCACCAGCAATGGCCAGGCTGAGTTTGGAAGCTCCCACAGCCAGGCCAGCTGAGGCGGCAACCGTTGAGGCAGAACTGGCCTTAAACAGCAGACCAGCAACGGAGGAGGCAGCGGCTCCCAGGGCAGGAACCACAACCATTTTGTAGGGGAGTTATTTTACAATATTCTTTCAAGGGGGGAAAGGGGAATTTTGTTAGGGTTTTTTTCTTTGTTGTTGATAATTATCACTAATTTTGCAAAATTTTAAAATTTTTTAACACGTTTCCTTTTTTTTGAAAATATTTTGAAACTTTATTGCATTTTGTATTTTTTTTCTTATTTCTTTGCAATTCGTTTAACTTCCATTGCGATTTGGGTTATTAACAAATTCAATAATCACTTTTTTCTTTTTTTCTTCTTTTTTTTTTGTATAAAAAGCTCTTATCCACCCAACAGCAACAACAAAATGTGTTAACACCGTTTTAATGTAAGCATGCGCATGCTCACACCCGTTCTGTTTAAAAGTTTGTCGACAACTGAGTGGGTTTTAGTTGGATTGTCGTTGATTTTCAAACAAATTGACTCAAAATCCAAACCAACTGCCTCCATCTGAAAACATTACGGCTCAATGATATTTTAAATTTGCTTAGACTATGTGGTTGGCCCAACAACATCATATCACAAGTTAGTATGTGGCATGTTATTTAAGCCATGTTATTGGAGAGCTCTTGAGTGCTGTCCATAGCCATGCTGCGTTATGCTCTCTTGAATGTTAAAACAAAAACAAATTTAATGCCTTGGCATTAAATTTGAGAGCTGTTTATGTTGATGTTTGTTTTTTTCTTCTTCGTTTTCCTTGTGTTTACCCTCAACTGATAAGCTAAGGAAAATCAATAAAAATTTATCTTCTCCGGTGTACTTGGGGGTTTCCCATATAATGTGTGTGTCTCCTCTACTCTTATTCCTTGGACTTTTGTTTTGGGTTTCGTTAATTATTTTTTGCCATTACCACATTTTATTTAGTTTTGCTGTTGACGTGCCAATTTTAACGTCTAAAATATTCACAATATTCCCGCATCTTTACTGTTTTGATTTGTTTTGCTTCCTTGTTTTTATTTTTTGTAATCTGCGCCGCCATACATTTCCGTTGACATTAGTAATGGATTGAAAACTAAAGCTATGAGGCACCAAAGTCGTAGAGTGTTAGTCCATGGGCCATAGGAAGAGTAAAGACTGTTCTGGTTCTTCTGTTCCCAGATTCAAAGAACCTGCAATCTGTTTGGCTGCTTCCATAAGGAAACAAGAGGCAATTGAGAGGGTTTAGCAGTGTGTCGTTTGATTTTACGGCTGTATCGCCCGGATCTTAATTGGGCTAAAACTTCCAAGTACCGCATTCGTGTGGCTCCTTGATCTTGAGATTCTCATTTGTACCTTCGGACCTTACTCTATAGATCATGAGGATCACTGCTGGGTGGATGCATAAAGATGGTCTGCTCGAGTCATAATGAGGCATCCTGTTGCAGTTCTCAGGCCGGCATTTTGGCAGGATTAAATATTCTTCCATTGCTTAGCGCTAACAGACTGATCTACTGCTTTATAAGAGGTCAACAAGGTTTCTTTGTCAACACCCCAAGCGACTTGAGAACTTTGTTCCTACTTCTGAACTTGTGGGTTGCGCGGATGACTTCAGCATGCAACTTACTTACTTACTTTGCTGGCCCATTACAGAACATTTGTTCCATAGACCGAACTAAGAAAAGATCTCCAATTATCTCTGTTTCGTGCTTCGCTTTTTGGAATACCGCGCCTTGTCCACTTGTTTGCGCCATCTTTTCTTTGGCCTGCCAATTCTGCGTGCACCGCCATGTGGCTCGAATTTATACGCCTTTTTAGCGGGTTCATTATCGCTCATTCTTATTATATGGCCTAGCCAACGCAATCGCTGCATCTCGATACGTTTAACTATATTGATGTCGTTGTATAGCAGATACAGCTCGTGGTTCATACGACGTCGATATTCACCGTCAACGCAGATCGGTCCGTAGATCTTTCGAAGAATTTTTCTCTCAAACACGCCAAGCACTGCCTTATCTGCTTCCGCAAGTACCCAGGCTTCGGAACCATACATCAGCACGGGTAGTATCAGTGTTTTGTAAAGCGTTATTTTTGTTTGACAAGTTGTGGCTTTGTTTTTAAAGTGCTTACTTAAGCCAAAGTAGCATCTGTTGGCCCATACAATTCTTCTTTTTATTTCACAACTGATGTCGTTTGATGTGCTTACGGGGCGGTGCCGAGGTATACGAAGTCTTTTACTACCTCAAAATTATAGGAACCAACTTCAACAGTTGGTCCGATCTCAATGGACGCATTGCGCGTCGACACCATCAGCTTGGTCTTCTCGCCGTTTACCGCCAGACCCACTTTAGCAGATTCTCCTTCGACCTTCATAAGGTATCGGTTACTTCTTATACTGATCGTCCCATGATGTCTATATCATCAGCATAAGCAAGTAACATGTGGCTGTTGGTGTAGATTGTGCCACTTCTTTTTTACGTTTGCTTCTCGTATAACCTTTTCTAGCAGAATGTTGAAAAGATCACACGAAAGGCTGTCTCCTTGCCTGAAACCTCTTTTGGTACAAAACTCTTCGGAGAGGTTCTTTCCTATTTTACTGAAGATCTTGTGTCAGCTAGAGTCATTTTACAAAGCCAAATGAGCTTTGCGGGGATACCAAATTCAGACATTGCTTCGAATACCTTTGAACGTAGCGGGTTGTCGAAGGCTGCTTTATAATCGACAAAAAGGTGGTAGGTGTCGATCTGCTTCTCTTGGGTCTTCTCCAGGATTTGCCGCAGGGTAAATATCTGGTCAATGGTGGACTTGCCAGGTCTAAAGCCGCATTGGTATGGTCCAATTATTTCGTTGACCATGGGCTTTAGTCGTTCGCACAATATCCCTGACATTAACTTGTAGGCGATAGGGAGAAGACTTATGCACCTATAGTTGTAGCATAAAGTCTTATCTCCTTTCTTATGGACGGGACACAGGATGCTCAGGTTCCAATCGTCGGGTACGCGTTTTTCCTGCCAGATGGAGCAAACTAGCTGATGCATACACCTTATCAGCGTGTCGCCTCCGGTTTTAAACAGCTCGGCTGGTAGGCCATCTTCTCCTGCTGCCTTATTATTCTTCAGCCGGTTTATTGCTGTCTTTACCTCATCTTGGCCGGATGGTATACATTCAATAACATCTTGTGGGATTGGATCTGTGGTATCTTCGTCGTCTTCGCTGCTATTGGATACCAACAGTTTTGAAAAATGTTCTTTCCATATCCTGAGTACACTATCTGTATCAGTTACCAAATTACCTTGCTGGTCTCTACAGGAGGATGTGCCTGTACCAAAGCCATCAGTTTGACGTTTTACTCTTTGGTAGAATTTTCGTACTTCAATCTGTCTCCTGTACATCTCGATTTGTTAACACTCCCGCTTTTCCATCTCTCTCTTTTTCCTGCGGAAAAGACGTTTCTCCTCTCTCCTTTTCTCCCTGTATCTCTCTCGTGCGCTACGCGTTGCTACGGATTGTAAAGTAGCCTTATATGCCGCATTTTTCTCTTCGGTGGCAGCACGACACTCCTCATCATACCATGGATTCCTTGGTGGAGGTCTCTGGTATCCAAGTATGGATTTTGCGGCTGTTTGCATGGAGTGGGCAATGCTTTGCCATTGCGCTGATATGTTATCGGGATGAGGAGTGCTTTGATTAAGCAATTGCACTAGTTGAGTGGAATATGCTGTGGCTATCTGTTGTGATTGCAGCTTACCGATGTCTAACTTTCGTGTTGTGTCTGTTCGTACTTTGTTTGCTACGTTTAAGCGGGTGCGTACCTTTGCTGCAACAAGGTAGTGGTCCGTACATCCAACACACTTGATGCATGTCTTCCATCTATCACAACGTGATCAATTTGATTTCTTGTTTTCTGATCTGGAGACAGCCAGCTGCCCTTATGAATAGCGAGATGATTAAATCTGGTACTGCTAACTACCATGTTTTTTGCAGCTGCAAAGTCTATCAGCCTCATACCATTGTCAGATGTTTAACTGTGTAGGTTGAATTTCCCGACTGTTGTGCCAAAGATATTCTCCTTTCCAATTTTGGCATTAAAATCGCCTAGCATGATTTAATGTCATGGGCAGGGCGACGGTCATAAGTTTCTTCTAAGCGCTCGTAAAATATATCGTTGGTCTGTTCGTCCTTCTCTTCAGTGGGAGCATGAGCGCAAATAAAACTGATGTTGAAGATTTTAGCTTTTATTCGAATTGCAGCAAGTCTTTCATTCACTGGGGTGAAGCTTGATACCAGATGTTTTAGCCTCTGACTAACTACGAATCCGCAAACAAACTCATGCTTTACGTCATGGCAGCTATAATACAGTGCGTCACCTTTAGGTGTTGTTTTGACGCCTTTCCCAATCCATCGTATTTCCTGTATGGCAGTTAAATCGGCTTTGTACTTTTCAAGTACGTCTGCCAATGCGAAGACTGCACCGTCTCTATAAAGAGTGCGAACATTCCAGGTGCAGATTCGCAGATCATGGTCCTTAAAACGTTTGCGGGGTTCGTCAACTTTAGAGGGGTTTGTTTTTCGTTTCTTTCGTTTTTTCATAGTAGGCTGCTTTTTCTAGGGGAGGGTTACTAACCCGACGCCCAAACCCAAGTTTTTAACGTTCTTATGGGTAAACGCGCGACACATGTTAGCTCACTACCTTTAACGGGTGTTAAATGCAGTTCCCCAGGTGACACCACGGGGAGGTCAGTGTCCACTTGAGATGAAAGAGGGACCAAGATAAATGCTAGGCTTTGCCATGTTAAAACCGGTCAGCACCGTTCCTTGGTATCTTCTATCCCCTACGTCACCCATTAGAAGATTTTAGACTAAAAACTGTGAAGTGTTTTTACGGTTTTGCCTACATCTTAGAAGATTTTAGATTAATCAAATAGGAAATGTTGGCAAAACCCTAAAAACACTTCACAGTTTTTATGGTATCCATTTATGATGGCTTCGAACATACCTCTCCAATCCCTTAATTTGCACCAAAACTGTGTTCCGTTATATTGATTGATTTGTAAACATTCGAAAAATATTAAAATGCTTCCCTGAATTAATCTCCGTTTTGGCGATCTTGCCCCTATGTGCGACGGTAGCTTTACGACACTCCTGATCGTGCCATGGATATTTTATGTGTTGATTTTTGTTTTTCAAAATCTATTTGCCAATTTTCTCAAAATTCCCTGCTCCTCCCTCGAATTATTATTAAATACCCCAATGTTTGCGTGTGAAAGATGATTATCTGTTGATGTTGTCGAAGCAAATGTCTTCATAATAATTTGTAATGTTTTGCTTCCGAAATAGATTTGCGTGTTGGGCTACATCGGTACGCAAGGAGACGCCAGACTACAAATTTCAGTCGACACATTAAAAGCTGAATGAATTTCAATTTATTTTCACCATTAAACCTGACGTTACTTTGCGACA
>NW_027411866.1:33626468-33843842 GCF_047663935.1 Musca autumnalis | reverse complement strand
ATTTCCGAGGAAGTGGCACATAAAAGCCAACAACAACTATTTTTTAAACACACAGTTTAAGCAAATTCAATTGTTTTAAATGGTGACATAAATTTAATTCAATTTCTTGTAAAATCACAGCAACAATAAATAAAATTCATTCTTAAAATGCGGCCTTGTCCGAGCAGTTTAGTTTCGTTTGCCTTTTTAATTGCATTAGGAAATTTAATTTAATGAATGGGCAAATGTAACGGAAATTACTTAAAGTACATTTTAACGCCTTTTTGGTTGGGCACTGGGTAAACAATTATAGCTTGGCGGGGTCTTTGTCTAGTCAGTACTTATTAAATATTTGTTTTTTTTTACTTTGTTAAGACTATTAACGCATTTTGTTTGCTTGATTACGCCGCTTTAGACGAAACAGAATAATGGTTAGTATGGTAAACAAAAACAACTAAAACTATTTAACCAACGTTGTCCGAAGAAAAGTGTATAAATAAGGTAAGCAGATCAAGGTCAAGTAACAACTTTGTTGTTATTTGTGTATTGTTGTTTATTTTGGTTTCTTATTTTGGATATTATCTTTGGGGAATGATAAGAAAATCAGAAATAGATAAATAATGAAATAAATTGATTTGTGTTAAGGACAAGTACAACCAAAGGGTCTTCTAAACATGGCAATTCCAACAATTTTTCAAATTTCCTGCTTGCAATAAATTTTAAGAAAATTGTAAATTTAAATAACTCTTATTATTTATTTACAATATGACCTTGTGTGAAAATTGATGTCATCTTATATTTTTTATTACATGGCGATTTTTTGGAAGCCATCCCATGATCTTGATAAGATTGTGATGATATGAGAAAATGTATTTAAATATTGAGCAAATTTGTACGTGAAATTTAAACTGAGATTTCCTCTAATGCCTATCGCACAAAAGAAGACCAGATAATTGCTGTTGAGAGTTACCAAAATTAGGCAATGATAAAAGCCATATCTTCACATGGTAATACACATTAACTGGCATACACACAAGTTTACATATGCAACTATGTTGCATGCGTAAGTAGCGTAAAGAAGAATACACTCAGAAAAAAAACATGTGACACTTAAACCTGAAATGGCCAAAGAAGTAACCCTCAAAGGATTACGTCATTTGTCAATTCACGTGAGATATTTATGCTAGGGAACAAAAAAATCTCTTTTTTGGAAAAAATCCTGTTAGAGAGATCTTCTAGGGAAAAAAACCTTTTAAAGCTCTTCTTTGTGGAGAAGGTTTCAGAAAGGTCTTTCAAGGAGAGAATGACTATTGGAAAATGACTTTAAAAGACGCTTTTACTGGCATTTTGTGCTTCTTCTAGATTTTCAGTATGCTATCTGCAACAGTTACCACTACCCTTCATTATCTTTGCAAAGGAACCCATGGTATGACCAGGAGTGTCGTGCGGGTACCGATAAGAAAAATGTGGCATGGAGGACAACGCACCTTTAGAGGGGTTTGTTTTTCTCCTCTAAAGACATTCATCGAGCGTACGATCGTTCCGAGGCGCAAATATTGAATCGGACCACTACCTTGTTGCAGCAAAGGCACGCACCCGCTTAAACGTAGCAAACAAAGTACGAACAAACACAGCACGAAAGTTAGACATCGGTAAGCTGCAATCACAACAGATAGCCACAGCATATTCCACTCAACTAGCCCAATTGCTTAATCAAAGCACTCCTCATCCCGATAACATATCAGCGCAATGGCAAAGCATTGCTCACTCCATGCAAACAGCCGCAAAATCCATACTTGGATACCAGAGACCTCCACCAAGGAATCCATGGTATGATCAGGAGTGTCGTGCTCCCACCAAAGAGAAAACTGCGGCATATAGGGCTACTTTACAATCCGTAGCAACGCGTAGCGCACGAGAGAGATACAGGGAGAAAAGGAGAAGAGGAGAAACGTATTTTCCGCAGAAAAAATTGAGAGATGGAAAAGCGGGAGTGTGAAAAAATCGAGATGTACAGGAGCCAGAATGAAGTCCGAAAATTCTACCAAAGAGTCAAGCATCAAACTGGTGGCTTTGGTACAGTCACATCCTCCTGTAGAGACCAGCAAGGTAATTTGGTAACTGATACAGATAGTGTACTCAGGATATGGAAAGAACATTTTTCAAATCTGTTGGTATCCAATAGCAGCGAAGACGACGAAGATACTACAGTCCCAATCCCAGAAGATGGCATTGAATGTATACCGCCCAGCCAAGATGAGGTAAAGACAGCTATAAATCGGCTAAAGAATAATAAGGCAGCAGGTGCCGATGGCTTACCAGCCGAGCTGTTCAAAACCGGAGGCGACACGCTGATAAGGTGTATTCATCAGCTAGTTAGCACCATCTGGCAGGAAGAATGAGTACCCGACGATTGGAACCTGAGTATACTGTGCCCCGTCCACAAGAAGGGAGATAAGACTGTATGCTCTAACTATAGGGGCATAAGTCTACTCCCTATTGTCTACAAGATCGTGTCAGGGATATTATGCGAACGACTAAAGCCTATGGTCAACGAGATAATTGGACCATACCAATGCGGCTTTAGACCTGGCAATTCCACCATTGACCAGATATTTACCCTGCGGCAAATCCTGGATAAGACCCAAGAGATCCAGATCGACACCTACCACCTTTTTGTCGATTATAAAGCAGCCTTCGACAGCCCGCTGCGTTCAAAGGTATTCCAAGCCATGTCTGAATTTGGTATCCCCGCAAAGCTCATCCGGCTTTGTAAAATGACTTTAACTGACACGAGGTCCTCAGTTAAAATAGGAAAGAACCTCTCCGAAGAGTTTGGTACCAAAAGAGGTTTCAGACAAGGAGACAGCCTTTCGTGTGACCTCTTCAACATCCTGCTAGAAAAGGTTATACGAGAGGCAAACGTCAAAAGAAGTGGCACAATCTACACCAATAGTCACATGTTACATGCTTATGCTGATGATATAGACATCATGGGCCGATCAGTAAAAGAAGTAACTGATACCTTTATAAAGGTCGAAGGAGAATCTGCTAAAGTCGGTCTGGCGGTAAACGGTGAAAAGACCAAGTTGATGGTGTTGACGCGCAATGCATCCATTGAGCTCGGACAAACTGTGGAAGTTGGTTCCTATAATTTTGAGGTAGTAAAAGACTTCGTCTACCTCGGCACCCCCGTAAACACAACAAATGACATCAGTTGTGAAATAAAAAGAAGAATTGTATTGGCTGATGTATGGCTCCGAAGACTGGGTACTTGCGCAAGCAGACATGGCAGTGCTTGGTGTGTTTGAAAGAAATTTTCTTCGAAAGATCTACGGGTCAATCTGCGTTGACGGTGAATATGGACGCCGCATGAACCACGAGCTGTATCTGCTATACAACGACATCAATATAGTTAAACGTATCGATGTGCAGCGATTGCGTTGGCTAGGCCATATCATAAGAATGGGCGAAGATGAACCTGCTAAAAAGGCGTATGAATATGAACCGCTTGGCGGTGCACGCAGAATTGGCAGGCCAAGGAATAGATGGCGCAAACAAGTGGATGATGAGATGAAAAGGCGCGGTATTCCAGAGTGCGAAGCAACAAATAGAGAGGAATGGAGATCTCTTCTTAGTTCGGCCTATAGAACAAACGTTCTGTAATGGGCCAGCTAAGTAAGTAGTAAGTAGGACAACGTACCTGAGAGGTATCGGAAAAAGGGAGAAACGTCTTTTCCACATGATAAAGAGTAAAATGAACAATCAGGAATATGAAAAACCCGAGATGTACAGGAGCCAGAGTCAAGTCCGAAAATTCTACTTGTAAGATATACAGCTAGAGACTACAGATTTTCCATACTAAAACAGATTCAATCCCAGAAGATTGTGTGTATACCTCCCGGACAGGGATGAGGTAAAGACAGCAATAAACTGGCTCAAGAATAATAAAACAGCATGAGCTGATGACCCACCAGCCAAGCTCTTCAAAACCGGAGGAGACACGCTGATGAGGTATATACATCAGCCTGTTAAAACCATTTGGCAGGAAGAGCGTATCCAACGATTGCAACCTGAGCATCCTGTACCCGTTCACAATGAAGGAGATAATACCATCTGAGGTTCTTTGGTGGGAAAAATACCTTTCACAAGTATTTTGTGGGAAAACCCCCTTTAAAAGAATTTCTATGTGAAGACTACCTTTTAGAGGTCTTCTATGGGAAGTCGGACTTTTTAAACGTCTTCTATGGGAAGAAGGTCTTTTAAAACTCTTCTATGGGAAGAAGGCCTTTTAAAGGTATTCTATGTGAAGAAGGCCTTTTAAAGGTATTCTTTGGGAAGAATACCTTTAAAAGTATTCTATGGGAAGAAGGCCTTTTAAAGCTCTTCTATGTGAAGAAGGCCTTTTAAAGGTCTTCTATGGGAAGAAGGCCTTTTAAAGGTATTATATGGGAAGAAGACCTATAACAGTATTCTATGGGAAGAAAACCCTTGATGGGTATTCTATTCTGAAGCACCTTACAACTGTCAATGAAAGTAAACGATTTGAACCCCTACCTTATACATCTAAATATTTCTTTCGAACTTAGGTGTTGTTGTAGCAATGCAAATATCTTCTTTCGTATATCTAATTCAGTTAATTGGTTTCTCTGTGTATATTCAAAAATACCGCAACCTATCCTGACTGCGTCCATAGAGAATCAGCAGACAGGTGAGTGTGTTTAGCTGGGCAGTCAAACAAATGCAGTACGGTTCCAAACCACATAGTGGCATCAATTCGGGGGCCCAATACGAATTGAAACCTCTGCATATTCCGAATCTTAATTGTACGGACCTTAATTGGGTTGAGATGAATAGGGATTGGTATCAGAGTACGTCATTCACACTATACCTTTGTACTGCTTGCGCAACTGCAACAATATAAATGATACTCATGTTTGTCTGATACGCTCGTCGATCTAGAGGTTCTTGCTTGTACCTTTGAACCTGGGTGGGTACATACACCTAATTGCGGGAAACCTGTCCACTAGATTGTTGCGGGAATGCTCACGCCGATAAGACCCAAGCATCGACAACATCTCGTTGTGCTGATGTACCGGTAAAATCTTCGTCTACTTTTGAAGGTGGTCCACTGATATCCTCGGGACGACATTAAGACAGGTTTGAATATTCTTCCATAACGTTGCGCTAATATTTACAAACCACTCTGGCGCCGCATAACTTACCACAGACCAGCCTATTGCTTTGTAAGCGGTCAACACCCCAAGTGTTGCCGGCCATCGACTTGATGACTGATCTTATCGCAAATAGCTGTGACTTATGCGGACGGACGACTTAAACATGTTATCGAACGTTACACGCAATAGTTTGTGGTAGTTTGGTGGTCGCAATCAGTACATCGAACAATATGTTTAGTGAGAGCGTCGATTCAGCCGTCCAAGTGGTGAACATTGTGGCAGCCGATTTAGCTGACAGGGGATGGTAGTGTCAACTTTCCAGGCTTTTGGTACAATATGGGTGGCTAACGATAGGTTGCGAACACTTGTTAAATACTCAACTCCGGGATCATCCAGTTGTTTAAGCAATATCATTGAGATTCCGCGTGAGCCCAACGCTTTGAATGATTTAGTGTTTCGGATGGCATCTGCAACATTCCTCATGGAAAATTATGGTGGTACCTCCTCGCCTGGGAGCTCTTACATGGCGTAACCCGCTCCTCTCAGCAATATAACTTTTGGAGTGCTCTATATATTCGCGGTTAAAATAACACGTGCGCCTCTTCGGATCTGTTACAGTCACGCCGTTGAATTTAACAGCCGTTTCCTCCCAGATTGGTTACATGGCTTCCGATAGTATAACCACTTTTCCCACGTATGTTCACCTACTAGCCACAAGAGTATGTTTCCTACCTCTTGGCTCTTCAGGGCTTGTACGTCAAAGCTCATTTGCTAGTCCCGTCGCTTCTGCTCGGAAATTTGGTCTAGCAAGTACATATATAGCTATCGGCAACAGATGTCATGAGGTTTTTTATCAGCTTCCCGAGGATCTGAGGGAACTGGCAGCTCTCTGAAAAGTAAGGCGGTCATAGCTTATGAAGTCGGATGGTGATGGTCTGAGCCAAGGGAAATGACGATTTGCAAGGACACGTCATTTATAAGACCGGATGTCACAATGGTGATATCTGGCGAGCTGTGGAAATCTCTTCTTATTCTCCTAGGGGCATCTTTGTTCAATGTGCAAAATGTGAACCTATCAATTCGCTAAGCTAGCCCTCTATCCTTCTGGTCATTGTCAAGGATCATTGTACGGGACAAACTGACATATATGAAAGGCAAGTCCTCATTCTCCGTTTCATATACGATCCTTCGGCAGAACGTTCTAACCATCGCTATGGCTGCGAGCTTTGTTTCTTGGTTCACAGCGACCATGATGTTCTATCCACTTATAAAGACCACAATTTTGCTGGCTAACGGAGATTGTTGCAATCGAATTGCTGGAATGATACTTTTTTCCGTCGTCCTGATGAACAATACCCGGTGTTAGATGCTGCGTTTGTTGTTATTGGGGAGATTGCGAGGGTGTCTCGCATTCCGATGACGACGATGAATTTGAAGACGCCGTTGGAGACACACTGGGAGACAATCTGACGCAGCAAATAGCAACATAACTCCTATCGCAGTAGCCCTGAATGCGGCTAAGACCAGAGCAGTCTCAGAAGTGACCCAGTCCATACTTTTGTTACATCTCGCCGATGTTACAGTTGACGTTCTTTTATAATAATCCTCATGCAACATTTCAAGAACATGTCATCTACAATTTCGCCCGGTTGTTAATAAGCAATAACACCCTGTCACTCACAACCTAGCATATTTTCCCACAATATCCCCGCAGGGACAAAGGAACTTCTCTCATATAAATTATGTGGGGCCTACTTTTTATCGCCGGGTCCGAACGAAGTTTTTTAAGGATAAAACACTCCCCAGCAAAATGTTCGATGCCAAATCATGGGTGCAAGTGAGCTGGCATGTCATCTTTTTAGCATCTTCATCGATGAATTTTATATGAGCGTTGACCCCAAAAGATGCTATTCATTTTTGGATCCAAAACATGTCATTTTCACCAATGCTTTGGCATGTCATTTCCACCAATGCTTTGGCATGTCATTTTCACCAACCTTTTGCAATGACATTATCATTACGACGAGAGTTTTAACAACGTTGGTTGTGATTTCGAGTCTCCGACAACATCAAGAGTCTCCGACAATTAATCTTGTATATTTAGAAAAAATTGTATAAATAAAAACACAAAATTCATCTCTATTCGATAGATGGAATGGGCTAAAATGCTAATGAAAAGATTGGATCTTTCACGACTTCGGTTGAACCAATGCAAAAGATGCCATGAAATAACGTCAACGCATGGAACCCCTTCCTTCAAATTTTGCTAGGTCAGTAAAGGCAACATTACGCTGAGTAGATTTGCCACCGCCGAAAATTTGGATGGTCAGGGAACCGCTGACCTTCTGAGTACCAGGCGGACGTGCTTACCACCGTACCACGGTGTTTACCATGTCACAATTATTTTTGTTATACTTTGCATTCCCCCCAGAAGAACATCTTTTTTAGACTGAAAATGTATATAGAAATTTCTTCAAGTGTAACCTAATATCATTTAAAGTAATCATTTAAGTTTGCTGTTTGTTTTTTACAACAAATGTATACTAATGTTGTCTTTCTGGCCCCATGTACTTGACAATTTGATTTTATCCCAAGCTATTATTACAAACATGCTACAGACATATTTGACTAAAATTCCGTCACATTACGAACTTGTATTGTTGCCGGTTTTAGGTTAGCAATTTGTTTTTGTATTGTAATTCAAATCTTGTAATTCCGTGTCTTTAGGCACAAAAGAGTTGTTTTAGAGGTACAACCAGCCATAATTATCATGACTCTTTAAAACAAGCAGGGAGGTTTGTTTGTGGTGTCTGAAGAGGCATCTTCACATTTTTAGTGTGTGTGTGCAATATTAACCTTAATTATTAATTGTTGTTGCTGCTGTTGGATTTTCTTTTGAAATGCACGCATGTTTTTGGCTGGCATTTGGGAGGAATGCAACATGTTAACGCCAATTATTACTTCATAATTTTTTATTGTTGTTTTAATAAAACTGAAAACGAACTACAAAACCGGGTTGCATGCAACCCCCCAAAGACAGGTGCTGTTTCTTGCATTTGGAAATAGAAGTTTTGTTGCGAACATGTTTTTTTGATTTGTGCAATTTTCAGGGTTTGTTGAGCATTTGAGTGAGTTTAGTTGGATAATCTTTTTTTTGGCGGGGGATTATTTAGGTTATAGTTTTGTAAAATATGTTGTTCAAAATTATTGCAATAATTTAATGAAGAGAAAATTTAGGTCTTGTAGGCAAACAGATTAGTGCTGTTATAGTTTGCTTAATCTTTTTAAGACTAATAGAATAAACAATTCGTAAAAACCTTATAACCACCAACTAGAATGACTGCCGAACGTGAACACAAACATACATATAATAATGACAAAAAAGAAGTCAAACATCCGTAGAGTGAAAAAGGATGGCGCACAGTTTTGCAGCTTCCATACAAAAGTGGACAAAAATAGAAGGCGTTGACCTAGGTTGATGAATTTTTGCCCAAGTACTTATGAGGGCACCGGAATGAAAAATATCAACTTTGGTCCATATCGGTTTAGATTTGGATATGGCTCCCATATATATGTTTTCCCGATTTTACTTAAACTCGCTCAATTTTGATCTAATAGCCTTCAAATTTAATATGTGTTATTTTTTTAGGCTACACCAATTTTTACAAAAATCAGTTCAGACTTGGATATATCCCTTATATATATCTTTCCCCGATTTTGTTATAACTCGGTCAAGTTTAATCGAATTGCCTTCACATTTTATATGTGATATTTTCTTAGGCCCCTGAGTAGTTTCACCGATTTTCGGTTCAGATTTGGATATAGCTCCCATATTTATCTTTCCCCGATTTTGCTATAAATCGCTCAATTTTTGATGATTAGCCTTCAATTCCAGCTGTCAATGCAAAAAGAAGCGGTTTTAGTACAACTAAGATCCAAACGACTCAATTCGTATTGGGCCCGAATTGACAGCACAATACCTTGCATGTGGATTAGGGACACGCAGTACGAAGCGTGTTTTTAACCGTTCAGCTCACCAGCCTCATGATTCATTATGAACTCAGTCAGCCCAGGAAGCAGAATTCTTGAATTTGGACTCAAAAGTACCAGATCCAGATAACTGGAAACAACTTCGAATTGAGTACCCAATTTGGTCCAATATTTGCTTATCGTAATATCGACACCTCCAAATAATAGTATAAAAAAAAACAAAAAAAAAACATTGTTCCACAACATCCCATACGGGACAAGGGAGACCAAATAATAGTATGCTAAGTCTAAAAAGTGAGTTTTGCAGGAGAAGCTCTCAAAGTTTGAAAATTTTTTTTGAACTTCAGTACTATGCTAAGTCAATATTTGTTTATAACTTCTGTTCGGATTGACCGATCGTTACCAAAATAAGACAGAATTTAAGTTAAAGGACGTTCGACACCTCCAAATAATAGTTTGCTAATTCTGAAAAGCGAGTTTTGCAGGACAAGCTCTTAAAGTTTGTAAATTTCTTTGACCTTCAGTACTATGCTAAGTAAATATTTGTTTATAACTTCTGTTCGGATTATCCGATCATTACCAAAATTTGACAGAATTTAAGTTAAAGGACGTTAAATATAAAAATGTAAAGAACTTGAAAACATGCTAAGTCGACTTAGCATACTATTGTTTGGAGGCGTCGATATTTCTTCCAAACGTTTATCAAGTCCGATGATGGTCGATATATCGGCCCAGTGCTTGCAGTACCTACCTCCCTAATATACATTTGATAATTTTCCGCTTAACTGCTGTTTAAGGTCGCTTCTATGATTATGTTGAATGTTTTCAATCAGGTTGACCTGGTGGTTGTCATTACAAACAGTATAGTTTCTTATATTGAGGAAGGACATACATCTCAAGACATGGGTTCCGACATATTCCAAGATTATTTTTATACCCCCAGCTTTTAGGCGAACGAGGATATATTCACTTTGATGGACCCCAATTATGGTTGGACAAAATCCATTTCTGATGATTTGGTGTCGATTTAGCCATGGCCATTTAGGCCAATGAAGTTTTTCGTAGTCTTTGTTAAAATCCTATAATTTTATTCTGTAGAGATTGTGTTGATTAGGTCTGTCAGTGGAAAAAATACTTTTGTACATACTTTTTACTTTTTGTGTCGAGACGCTGGAAATTCTGATAATAAAGAATAAATTTTCCACTCGAGTTTCCAACAGCCTAAATCAATAAATATTTTTATGAGCACTAGTCATAAGTGGTGGGTGACGTAGGGGGTAGAAGATACCAAGCAACGGTCCTGACCGGTTTTAACATGGCAAAGCCCAGGATTTATCTTGGTCCCTCTTTCATCCCAAGTGGTCACTGACCTCCCCGTGGTGTTACCTGGGGAACTGCCTTTAACACCCGTTAAAGGTAGTGAGCTGACATGCGCCGCGCGTTCATCCATAAGAACGTTAAAAACTTGGGTTTGGGCGTCGGGTTAGTAACCCTCAAATAGAAGAAACATCCTACTATGAAAAAACGAAAGAAAAGAAAAACAAACCCCTCTAAAGTTGACGAACCCCGCAAACGTTTTAAGGACCATGATATGTGAATCTGCACCTGGAATGTTCGCACTCTTTATAGAGAAGGTGCAGTTTACGCATTGGCAGATGTACTTGAAAAGTATAAGGCCGACATTACTGCCATACAGGAAATACGATGGAATGGGAAAGGCGTCACAACAACACTTAAAGGTGACGCTCTGTATTATAGCTGCCATGACGTAAAGCATGAGTTTGGTTGCGTATTCGTAGTTAGCCGGAGACTAAAACATCTTGTAACCAGCTTCACCCCAGTGAATGAAAGACTTGCTGCAATTCGAATAAAAGCTAAATTCTTCAACATCAGTTTTATTTGCGCTAATGCTCCCACTGAAGAAAAGGATGAACAGACCAAAGATATATTTTACGAGAGCTTAGAAGAAACATATGACCGTTGCCCTGCCCATGACATTAAAATCATTCTAGGCAATTTTAATGCCAAAATTGAAAAGGAGAATATCTTTGGCCCAACAGTCGGGAAATTCAGTCTCCACAGTGATACATCTGACAATGGTATGAGGCTGATAGACTTTGCAGCTGCAAAAAACATGGTAGTTAACAGTGCCAGATTTAATCATCTCGATATTCATAAGGGCAGCTGGCTGTCTCCAGATCAGAAAACAAAAAATCAAATTGATCATGTTGTGATAGATGGAAGATATTCATCGAGCGTGTTGGATGTACGATCGTTCCGAGGCGCAAACATTGATTCGGACCACTACCTTGTTGCAGCAAAGGTACGTACCCGTCTAAACGTTGCAAATAACGCGTAGCGCACGAGAGAGATACAGGGAGAAAAGGAGAGAGGAGAAACGTCTTTTCCGCAGGAAAAAGAGAGAGATGGAAAAGCGGGAGTGTGAAAAAATTGAGATGTACAGGAGCCAGAATGAAGTCCGAAAATTCTACCAAAGAGTCAAGCATCAAACTGATGGCTTTGGTACAGGCACATCCTCCTGTAGAGACCAGCAAGGTAATTTGGTAACTGATACAGATAGTGTACTCAATATATGATCTTCGCCCAAAAAAGTCAAAAATTTCAAATAAAAAATAAAATCAGCTGAGCCAGGCTGGGGTTTGAACCCACGTCCTTGAAAAACACAAGAAAAAAGTGTTGTCACGGCGTGTTAGCGTTCAGAGCCACACTCATTACTTTCAAAGGCAGCGCTAAGCGTTTGTCATGAAAGCAAAACTAAATGGGAAAATCCCCATTGTTGTTGTAAAAAACAAAACAAAAATGCATTTGAAAGAAGAAAAGTTCGAGGACATCGAAGCCGCTCCACATCCGATATGTCTGAGGAGACTTTACCAAAGTCGAAACATGCATGTCACATAGTGGTGGGTGTGTGGGTTCGAATCGTCGTCGGCTTCCTTTTTCACTTGCATTATTCATTGATCATCAAGCTCGATTCCAATGAGAAATTCATTAAAAATATGGAAAGAACATTTTTCAAATCTGTTGGTATCCAATGGCAGGGAAGACGACGATCCCAGAATATGGTATTGAATGTATACCGCCCAGCCAAGATGAGGTAAGGAAAGCAATAAATCGGCTGAAGGCAGCAGGGGCCGATGGCTTACCAGCCGATCTGTTCAAAACCGGAGGCGACACGCTGATAAGGTGTATTCATCAGCTAGTTAGCACCATCTGGCAGGAAGAACGAGTACCCGACGATTGGAACCTGAGTATGCTGTGCCCCGTCCACGAGAAGGGAGATAAGACTGTATGCTCTAACTATAGGGGCATAAGTCTACTCCCTATTGCCTACAAGATCGTGTCAGGGATATTGTGCGAACGACTTAAGCCTATGGTCAACGAGATAATTGGACCATACCAATGCGGCTTTAGACCTGGCAAGTCCACCATTGACCAGATATTTACCCTGCGGCAAATCCTGGAGAAGACCCAAGAGATGCAGATCGACACCTACCACCTTCGACAGCCCGCTGCGTTCAAAGGTATTCCAAGCCATGTCTGAATTTGGTATCCCCGCAAAGCTCATCCGCCTTTGTAAAATGACTTTAACTGACACGAGGTCCTCAATTAAAATAGGAAAGAACCTCTCCGAAGAGTTTGGTACCAAAAGAGGTTTCAGACAAGGAGACAGCCGTTCGTGTGATCTCTTCAACATCCTGCTGGAAAAGTTTATACGAGAGGCAAACGTCAAAAGAAATGGCACAATTTACACCAATAGCCACATGTTACTTGCTTATGCTGATGACACAGACATCATGGGCCGATCAGTAAAAGAAGTAACTGATATCTTTATGAAGGTCGAAGGAGAATCTGCTAAAGTGGGTCTGGCGGTAAACGGTGAGAAGACCAAGTTGATGGTGTCGACGCGCAATGCGTCCATTGAGCTCGGACCAACTGTGGAAGTTGGTTCCTATAATATTGAGGTAGTAAAAGACATTGTCTACCGCGGCACCTCCGTAAACACAACAAACGACATCAGTTGTGAAATAAAAAGAAGAATTGTATTGGCTAACAGATGCTGCTTTGGTTTAAGTAAGCAGTTTAAAAACAAAGCCACATCTCGTCAAACAAAAATAACGCTCTACAAAACACTGATACTACCCGTGCTGATGTATGGTTCCGAAGCCTGGGTACTTGCGCAAGCAGACATGGCAGTGCTTGGTGTGTTTGAGAGAAAAATTCTTCGAAAGATCTACGGACCAATCTGCGTTGACGGTGAATGTCGACGTCGCATGAACCACGAAGTGTATCTGCTATACAACGGTATTGCAGAGTGCGAAGCAACAAATAGAGAGGAAGAGAGGAGATCTTGTCTTAGTTCGGCCTATGGAACAAATGTTCTGTAATGGGCCAGCTAAGTAAGTAAGTAAGTCATAAGTGGTAAATTATGTTCAGGGCACTTAGAAGATAAGCGTTTATTATCCCACACGCAGTGGTAGCTCTTATCAATAGTGTTTATGGTGCATTGCTTGTTGCACTTACGAGTTGTTATATTTATGACAGTTTTATGACACGCATTGCGAGAAATATTCTTCATTGATCGACTGGTTGTTTGGTTTGGTCAATGAGGAGTTTAGAGATAATAATTAGTGATAGTCTAGGTTAAGAAATAATTTGTAGATTAGCTGCTAAGTGAAAATATTGAAAATAAAACTCAGTGCTCACCAACACTTAAACTGTAAAGACGCCTGAGTCTTTCATTAATTCATACGGAGTGACTTAAAACCACTCAACTAAAGCAGACCGACTGGAGAGGAGAATAGCCTCGACAGCGGAATCCTATGCAAATGCATATATGGTTAGGAAAAAATCTGATTAGACAGAAACTCGTTTTAACACAACTTAAAACGAATTAGGCCCAGACTTTTGTGCATATTTTACATATCTTGCATATTTTGATATATTTTTACATATTTGCATAAAATGAACATTTGCAAAACCATATGCAAAAATAAATACACGGATTTGTGGTCTAAATATCCCACCGAAATGGTTGAAATTTTGTATTAGTCCTCATTAAGGGTATGAAACTTTACGCCTCAAATTTGTCCGCATGGGTCCACGTCTTTATATAGCCCCCATAGAACGGTACTTCCCGATTTCCAATATTTTGAAGGTTGTAGCCTCAATATCCCACCGAAAAGAGTGAAATTTGGTATTTAGCCTTCGTTGGGGGTATAAAACCTTCCATCTGAACTTTGTCGGTATAGGTCCACGTCTTTATATAGCCCCCGTACACATTTCTCTATTTTATTGGCAAACATTTTTGTACCTATTATTGAAATATTTGTTGCATAAGAAAATATGTAAAATGCATAAATTTTGCATATGCACATATTATTTTTTGCATATGCAAAATTTATGAATTTTGCATATGTCATATGTTTCGATTGCAATTTAATCAGAAGCCAAAAATATGCCCAGTCCCAAAATTTGACTTGAATCGGACCAAAAATAGGGGTTGCATAAAATTCCGCTGTCTACTCATAATGCATTCACGCGGCTTATTTAACTTTGTAATTTCATCTGTCTCTAGCACTACAGTTACAAGCTGACTTACATATACTTTTTTACTCGTTTATTGAGAAAATCCACATTTCTCGCGACATGGGTTCTAAATTTCCCTTTTTTGTAAAAAAATCACGTAGCCGCTTTTTGATATGTCAGTCGAATATTTAGGGCTCTGTTACCTCCGCATAAAACAAAATTTCTTATTTATGTATTTCTTTCATGTAAATAGAATTCTATAATTTGATATGAGAGAAGTCTCAGTCGCTTTTGAGATGCTTGTAGACAAATGATTTTTTATAAGTTGTTGGAGAATTTTAGGTCACACAGCTTTGGAAGCAGATGTATTTTCATTTGCCATTAGTTGTGCCATAATCCAGGAAGATATACCATTTTTTAAATTTTTAAAAATCTGTTAACCAAATTGTTGATCATATTTTATTAATTTATTTCATTTTTTTGTCGTTACTTCTCTTTACAGGTAAGTTTTGTTTTGATCACCTGTTCATCACAAACAACAAATCACAAAATTAAAACAAACAAATAATACGCCAAAGTGAATGAATGAAACATGACTCATGATATACCGACATCAACAACATCTTCATGGTGCTGAAGACGAAGATGATTCGTGTATGCACAACGAGCATGGGCACCAGTGATCATCAGGTCTTTATAAAAATGCCGAATTTTTTTGGAAGTAAGTGACCTAAAAATATGAAATGAAAAAAATATAAACACCAAAGAAAGAAGTCAGTCATCGCAAAAAAGAAACAAACATAATAAGGGAAATATTTTATACACAATTGTAAACATGTTTT
Organism: Musca autumnalis; assembly: GCF_047663935.1. Taxonomy (NCBI): domain Eukaryota; kingdom Metazoa; phylum Arthropoda; class Insecta; order Diptera; family Muscidae; genus Musca; species Musca autumnalis. The sequence continues at coordinate 33,828,307 of NW_027411866.1, read as the reverse complement.
GAATTGTAGTGGGATTTTATTGTAAAACTAAGAGCAATAAAAACAACAGGTAGTGAAATTTTAATCAAAACAATGCAAACGACATACCGCATGAGATGGCTGCAAATATTACAATGTGTGAGTGGAGGTAAATAAAAAATTCAGTTACAACTTCAACACTCCCCAACGTTTTGAATTGTAAGAGGCTTAGCATGCCCTGAAGAAGACCCCTTTTGACGTAACCAAAAGATTTATATTAAATCTGAAAAAATCCACTACATATCTACGTAGTTTGTGGCATAAAATCCAATTCCACTGCAAATGGGTGTGAAGTATCCGACAATCACACATTGAAGTACCATTTGAAGTGCTGAAACCACTCATTTTCCATGAATTACATAAAGCCAGCAACTAAAACCGGTAAATTATTTAAGTTTTTTTTTCTTTCTTATTGTGATGTTTGTTTGTTGATCATCAAAATAAAGCAAGTCTCAATATTAAATAGTACTTCATGGTTGATTAAAATGTTTAGTATTGACATTAAACAAATGGTATGATGGGAACAAAGTTAAATGGCCTTCTGAAATCGAAAAATTATTTGCACACGATAGTTTCAATAAAAACGTTAACTACAGAAATCGTTTAATTGGAATTACTTAATTTATTAAATGAATAGAAATTAATAAGAAAAATTTGGAAAGACATATAGGTAAAAATATTTTTGCTTGTTTATTTGAGAACATCATTGAAAATTAAGGATGTTCTTGTGGCAGCTTCTTCAACCACAGCTAAGCCTTACTTACTTACTTAGCTGGCCCAATACAAAACATTTGTTCTATAGGTCGAACTAAGAAGAGATCTCCATTCCTCTCTATTTGTTGCTTCGCACTCTGGAATACCGCGTCTTTCCATCTCATCGTCCACTTGTTTGCGCCATCTATTCTTTGGCCTGCCAATTCTGCGTGCACCGTTAAGCGGTTCGTATGTATACGCCTTTTTAGCGGGTTCATCATCGCTCATTCTTATGATATGGCCTAACCAACGCAATCGCTGCATCTCGATACGTTTAACAATATTAATGTCGTTGTATAGAAGATACAGCTCGTGGTTCATGCGACGTCGATATTCACCGTCAACGCAGATTGGTCCGTAGATCTTTCGAAGAATTTTTCTCTCAAACACACCAAGCACTGTCATGTCTGCTTGCGCAAGTACCCAGGCTTCGGAGCCATACATCAGCACGGGTAGTATCAGTGTTTTGTAGAGCGTTATTTTTGTTTGACGAGATGTGGCTTTGTTTTTAAACTGCTTACTTAAACCAAAGTAGCATCTGTTGGCCAATACAATTCTTCTTTTTATTTCATAACTGATGTCGTTTGTTGTGTTTACGGAGGTGCCGAGGTAGACGAAGTCTTTTACTACCTCAATATTATAGGAACCAACTTCCACAGTCGGTCCGAGCTCAATGGACGCATTGCGCGTCGACACCATCAACTTGGTCTTCTCACCGTTTACCGCCAGACCCACTTTAGCAGATTCTCCTTCAACTTTTATAAAGGTATCAGTTACTTCTTTTACTGATCGGCCCATGATGTCTATATCATCAGCATAAGCAAGTAACATGTGACTATTGGTGTAGATTGTGCCACTTCTTTTGACGTTTGCCTCTCGATGTTGAAGAGGTCACACGAAAGGCTGTCTCCTTGTCTTAAACCTCTTTTTGTACCAAACTCTTCGGAGAGGTTCTTTCCTATTTTAACTGAGGACCTCGTGTCAGTTAAAGTCATTTTACAAAGCCGGATGAGCTTTGCGGGGATACCAAATTCAGACATGGCTTGGTATACCTTTGAACGCAGCGGGCTGTCGAAGGCTGCTTTATAATCGATAAAAAGGTGGTAGGTGTCGATCTGCATCTCTTGGGTCTTCTCCAGGATTTGCCGCAGGGTAAATGTCTGGTCAATGGTGGACTTGCCAGGTCTAAAGCCGCATTGGTATGGTCCAATTATCTCGTTGACCATAGGCTTTAGTCGTTCGCACAATATCCCTGACACGATCTTGTAGGCAATAGGGAGTAGACTTATGCCCCTATAGTTAGAGCATACAGTCTTATCTCCCTTCCTGTGGACGGGGCGCAGGATACTCAGGTTCCAGTCGTCGGGTACTCGTTCTTCCTGCCAGATGGTGCTAACTAGCTGATGAATACACCTTATCAGCGTGTCGCCTCCTGTTTTGAACAGCTCGGCTGGTAAGCCATCGGCCCCTGCTGCCTTATTATTCTTCAGCCGATTTATTGCTGTCTTTACCTCATCTTGGCTGGGCGGTATACATTCAATACCATCTTCTGGGATTGGGACTGTGGTATCTTCGTCGTCTTCGCTGCTATTGGATACCAACATATTTGAAAAATGTTCTTTCCATATCCTGAGTACACTATCTGTATCAGTTACCAAATTACCTTGCTGGTCTCTACAGGAGGATGTGCCTGTACCAAAGCCATCAGTTTGATGCTTGACTCTTTGGTAGAATTTTCGGACTTCATTCTGGCTCCTGTACATCTCGATTTTTTCACACTCCCGCTTTTCCATCTCTCTCTTTTTCCTGCGGAAAAGACGTTTCTCCTCTCTCCTTTTCTCCCTGTATTTCTCTCGTGCGCTACGCGTTGCTATGGATTGTAAAGTAGCCCTATATGCCGCATTTTTCTCTTCGGTGGCAACACGACACTCCTGATCATACCATGGATTCCTTGGTGGAGGTCTCTGGTATCCAAATATGGATTTTGCGGCTTTTTGCATGGGCAATGCTTTGCCATTGCGCTGATATGTTATCGGGATGAGGAGTGCTTTGATTAAGCAATTGGGCTAGTTGAGTGTAATATGCTGTGGCTATCTCCAGGTGCAGATTCGCAGATCATGGCCCTTAAAACGTTTGCGGGGTTCGTCAACTTTAGAGGGGTTTGTTTTTCTTTTCATTCGTTTTTTCATAGTAGCTGTTTTTTCTGGGGGAGGGTTACTATCCCGACGCCCAAACCCAAGTTTTTAACGTTCTTATGGGTGAACGCCCGGCACATGTTTGCTCACTACCTTTAACGGGTGTTAACGGCAGTTCCCCAGGTGACACCACGGAGAGGTCAGTGTCCACTTGGGATGAAAGAGGGACCAAGATAAATCCTGGGCTTTGCCATGTTAAAACCGGTCAGGACCGTTGCTTGGTATCTTCCATCCCCTACGTCACCCACCGCAGCTAAGCCACAAATATAATTTTTAATAACATACCACCATTAGCTTAGTATTTTCCAGCTACTCCACCCCATAGGTCAATACAATTTAATTTGCATTGCAACATTTTTTCTAAATTAAAAACAACGAAATAAAGAAAAACAAAAAACCGTTAATTTCGTTTAACAATTAATCAATTGTTTGGTGTTTGGTTTTTTTCTCAACCCCTTTAAAAAAATGGTTAAACTAATCATCCATCATATCACCGCCCATAATCAATCTTTAACGCATTGTTGCTGCCACTGCTGCTTGATTTAATGTCTTGCCTCCGGATACAAATAATATAATCAATGCGTATACGTAATCTGTTTCAAAGTACGTGTCATTGAATTCGATTTGTATTTGATATTTGAATGAATTTTGTGTGTGTATAAGTATATGTGTGTGTTTGTGTATATTTTTTGCATATAACGGTGACGATGATGATGATGATTTTGTTAGCATTAAATACTCGACCACCAAAATCAATTGAATTGTACAACTTGTTTTTTTGACAAGTGCCGAAAATAAGTTTATGTGGCGGCCCCTGCCCCTTTTTTTGGGTAACGTAATATTTGTCAATAGTGAAAGTTTGTTGACATTTTTTTGAGGGGAAGTTTAAAATTCTTCAACGAACTCCAATAAAAACGTGTAAATTGTGGTTACCGTTTAGTTATGAGGTAATCGCATAAATTGAACTATAAATATTAATGCATGTTTGTATTGAAGAAGCTCGTGCCAATTTTGCTATTAAGTCAATGAAATAGAGGAAACTATTTTGTTTTACGGAAATTATAATACAGATTGAGTTGGCCTAGTCGACCCTTCGTCTGTAATGAAATGAACTCTGAACGAAATACAAATTGTAACAAATAATAAGAATTGGACACCACGCTGGGCGCCATTTATTTATTACATTGCAATTAATCTTATATAAGTTAGAACACGAATCATTCGGTTTTGCCGACAGAGATTACCATCAGCCTGTGACATAAAGTACAGAAGTAGGACCAATATGCACTGTTCTCCCCCACACATATCATTTTTTTGATTACCGACAAAAATCGATAAAAACAAAATGCTTATAAACTCGTTATTTAACGATATTATTCGAAAAGTTTGCGATCACCGATAGCAGTGCTGTAAACGTTTATTTGAAAAATTTATTCATAACATTGTTTTTAATTTTACCGATTTTTTTCGGTAACTCAAAAAATGTTTTAGAGATTCTCACTACAGTAATGGGATTCTGTAACTCGTTTTTGCTGTTATCGATAATTGTCGGTAAAATTAAAATGCTTATAATTTCGATAATTAACGAAATTTTTCGGTAAGTTAACGATGAATAAAAAGTAGTCGCTAGCCTCTACCGACACAAACAGTGATGCCAACTTTTCTTTATGTTTTTAGTCATAATTTTGCGATTTAATTTTACCGATTTTTGTCGGTAACAGCAAAATGAGTTACAGAATCCCACTGCTGATGTATATAAAAAATTATTTGAAATCAAAGGATTTCTTCACATCGGATATTTTTCAAAAGATTCCTTCTTAGCATTTTATGATTTTTTATAGACATCGTCGGAGAACGGACATTTTGCGGTCTCAGTTTCCGTATGAAAAAGTAGGAACTTTTCGAAAAAATATACAAAAAAAAAAATAATTACTGCATTTCAAAGTTCAAATTTCAGCATTTCATGAACGCCTCTCATAAAGCAAAAAATACTGTTTTTTCATAGAGATAGAAAAAAAATTGGCGATTTATTTTTTATTGTGGTGGACACACCACCAATCAAAGCAGAGACAAATGTTGCTGTTTTTTATTAATTATTATTATTATTGATTTTGCATTATTGTATTTTACCATTTGTCTTAATGCCAGGTCAGGCACCATACTTTTCTATTGCATACTTTACGGGGCGTCATTGTGTGAGTGCATGCTTTTTCAATGGGTTGAATTGTGTGTGTGGAGAGAGCAACGCTAAATGAGCGCACACGGGCGCCTAATTGCCTGACCTGGTTCTAATGATTTTCACTGTAGTTGTTATCGTCTTGTGAGCATAGCCATATGTACAAACATACATATGTACATGTTGAGTCAGCAACAACAAATTCAACCGCTGCGTTTGTGTTGGGCACACACACGAGATTATCTATCCCTCTCTAGATAAACATCGTGTGCGTTAATTCATTGCTAAAACAAAGAAGATGATTGTGTGTGTTCACACAGACACGGCTCGCGAGCCCAGTGGTGATTAACACTGCTGTAATGCAAACTTTTCGAAACCAAACGCACTGTAGTTGTTTGGTTTGTCAGTTAACTAACAACAATTGTTGCGACCAACAGTGGTAGTTGACGTATGTGGTTATGGTGTGTATGTGTGTTGTGGTTTATTAATATTGTCTCAATGTGAAGGTGAGACGATGGTCGGGGTTGTCTTGTGGTTTGTTGATACATTGTCAATGCGTTTGTGACGACGAGACCATTCAAAAGGAAAAGATAACAATGTTGAGAGCATTTACCAAACAAGAGAGGAAATATGAGAATGTAGGGAAAAATAGGAAAGTTATTTTGCATCTCATAAATATATTACATATTAAAAAAAAAAAATAGTGGCTTGCTGATGGATATAAGAAACTGCACATGTATCTTATGTGTGGTACCTGTACAGTATGAAAAAACTGCATCACGAACGAAAATGTGTAAAAAATCTTGAAATATTTTGTTCTGTATAGGGCTTTTTGTAACTTTTGGACATTTAACCTGACAATTGTGGACATTACGCATACATTAATATGGAACTCTGTCAATAAAATTGAAATGACATTTCATCGACATACCAATTTACAGCTATTTCGATTGGAGAATGTACCTACAATCCTTTAATATATGGGCGGTTATACTAAAACATGGATCAATAACAACAATATTTCGAGAGGAGATTTTTTGGTCACAGAGAAGATTTAAGTTTATTCGAAATTTGTGACACATATACCTTTAAAATATCTTAAGTCGGCAGTTTCCTTTGTGTGGAAGCTATAACAAACCGCTGGTCCATATCAGAAATATATCATATTCTTTTACAACAACAACATGTAAACATGAGTAGGGCCATCACTATATAATAATTAATTGTTTCACAAACATCCCAGATGGGACAAGGGAGACTTCTCTCATATCAATGATTGCACCCCGATTCATATTAGCTCAATGATATGCGACCTACAGTTTATCGCCGAGTCCGAACGACGTGTCCTAAGACATCGCTTGTAGAGAAGTTTTACATGGCTGAAATACTCAAGAAATGTCGCCAACATTACTGAGGGGTATTTTGCCACCCACGACCTTCAGCGTGCAAAATGGGTGTACATACCATTGCACCACGGTGGCATCACTATACACCCAATGAAAATCCGATAAGATTTCACCTCTTTTCGAAGGAAGGCAGTTACAATTGCAAAACCAAGCTACACTTTTTATAAATCCCATGATAGGGAGTGTATTTAGAAGGACGAAATGTTATACGAAATTATTCCTCATATCATATAATCTTAAGAATTAGTTCAATAACAGCAAAACGCTATGACGTCCATCATATTCATAACACCATAACTATCAAAAACTTGACCTATGAAGAAGAAGAATTTTCCACCGCAAGTCCTGTATCTCGATTTTGTGGCACAGTGCTATTCACTTAATCATACTCTCTATGAAATATACATACATATATAATTTATTTTTATCCGGAATTGTTTCTATTGTATTTTCGTAGGTAGTATTTAAAACCTTTGAAACCTTTTTTCTGCGAAAAAAAAATGTTTTCAAAAACAGTTTTCAACATTGAATTTAATGTTGACATAATGTCTATTTTTACCCAAAAGAAATTAAATTGAAAGCATCGTTCATATAAAGGGTTTCGTTATTAGCATGACCAACATAAGATATTTTTCAATAATAACAATAATAACAGTATAGACAAAGAAATCCTCTCACCTAAATTCTCTCACTGATTGTGAATTGAGTCACTTGGATATGCACTCAATTTTTAAAATGACAATAACTATAATTTTTTATTTTATTTATTCTGGTAATATACAATATGTACTTATTCTTGGCCGCATTTACATCCTCATTTAAAAATATTCAAAAAAATATTGCAATTTACCCCCAAAACATTGTGCAATTGAGTGAAAACACTTCGCAGTTTCCGTAAGGGCGAAACCTAGAAAAAAGCAATCACATTACAATTTCTCTGTCTATACATTTATTAGTCTATGTAATAACAGAGCAAAAAGATGTTAATAACATACAACAAACAAAAGCTGCTAACCGGGGTTGTGAATATGCTAAAGCTTTATGTAAAAGCTTAATACAAAGGTAACTTTCAATTAAGTTTAACCATAATCAATGTTGCAAATGTAGCGTTTTTAGTCGACACAAACAAATGTAACTTACGAAATAAGTTTGTCCCCAGGGTTTGTGAATAAAAATTCTGGTATTTTTCTTTAAGACGATTCGAATTCAAATTCGTTGGAAATACTACCAAACTTCTGTTGTTGTAAAAAATTGTTGTTTGAATGAAAACAAAAACAAGTAAAAAAAGTGTCAGTCGACTTTGCCGACAGATATATACCCTCAGCCAATGTGAAGTGAAACTCTAACCTACGGACAGATCGAATGTATTTAAGGTCTCTTCAGAATTTTGTGGCCCTTTTTGGACATTTGAACTTGCCGACAAAAATCTGGATTAGGAATGAACTAAGACACAAATGTTGAACTTTTGTGGGTGCGGTACACTTAGGGAGGTCCTGTATGGTCCATTTTAGAAGTTAAACTATATTTTGACAATATATAAGGAGAAAGTTTGGAAAAAATTGGTTGTCCCATTCAAGTGATATCGTCATAGCATTTTGGTCATAGCGCCATGAAACTAAGTATGGATATAATATGACGAAGACCCAATGTTGGACCAAATCGGTTGAACAGCTCGAGAGTTATCGTGCTCTCCGACCGCCACATATAGATACATAGGGGTTTTTTACACCTTCGGGCTGTTTTCCCAAGAAATATGGACTTGCCGCTGAAAAAAACTTTTACCGTTGTAATGGAGGTAGCGAATGCAAATCGCTTCAACAAAAATCAAAGTGATTCGAGAGCAGGTCTTAAAGTGAACTTATCCGAAATTTTGTGTGGGAGGTACCAGAAGTTGTCTACTCAACTATAGTCCATATTCGAACCTGATCTATATATGGTAGATATATTAGGATGTGTGGATTACATCGGTCACTCCCTTCAAGAGTTATCGTGCGCACACTTTTTCCGAACATTTTTGAACTTTTGTGGGGGCGGTACCTGAAGGAGTGGATCGATATGGCTTGTTTTCGAATTTAAACTATGTTTGGACAAAATATTACGAAGGCAAAATTTTGGACCGAATCGGCAGATCCCTTCGAGAGTTATCTTGGGCTCCAACCACTACACATAGTGCCATAGGGGCTTTTTGCATCTTTCAGGCTATTTTCTCAGGAAGTATGGACTTGCCCCCGATGAAATTTGTACCGTCGTATGGAGGGCAGTTAATACAAGTTGTTGCAACAAAAGTCGAAGCAATTCGAGAGCAGGTCCTAATCTGAACTTATCCGAAATTTTGTGTGGGAGGTACCCGAAGGAGTGGACCAATTGAGTCCATATTCGAACCTCATCTAAGAGTGATAGAAATTTCACGATGTGGAAAGTATGGATCAAATCGGTTACTTCCTTCAAGAGTTATCGTGCGCACAAATTTTCCGAACGTTTTCGAACTTTTGTGGGGGAGGTACCGGAATGAGAGGACAGATAAAACCCACCTTCGAACTTAAACTTAGTTTGGGAAAAATATTACCAAAGCCAAATTTTTGACCGAATCGGTTGATCCATTCGAGAGTTATCGTGCGCACCAGCCAGACAGACAGACGGACAGACAGACAGACGGACGGACATTGCTAAATCGACTCCAAATTGTCTGAAACACATTTGGTCCAAACATACTTGGGGTCTAAAACCATTATTTCGATGAGGCACATTTTGCCCGTATGAAAGTGTATATACCCTTTCTAGCCTAAAGGCTGATGGTATAATGAATCAAATATTTTCAAAAAAAGAAGTTTGGTATTAGTTCGAACGAATTTGAATTCGAATTGTCTTAGTGAAACAGGCCATTAAACCACAAGCATGGTTGCACACGTATCTAAATAAAGAAAACCCCAATAGGCATTATTTCATGGTGATATATAGACAGCGGAATCCTATGCGAATATATGTATATGTGGTTAGTATGGTCGTAGAGAAAATCTGATTAGACGGAAACTCTTTTTATCACAAAATAAAACGAGTTAGGCCCAGAAATTGTTGCATATATTGCATATTTTTATATATCTGCATAAAATGAGGATATGCAAAAATATATACAAAGATTTGTGGTCTAAAAATCCCACCGAAATGGCTGAAATGTGGTATTAAGTCTTCGTTAGGGGTATGAAACTTTACACCTGAAATTTGTCCGCATGGGTCCACGGGTCATATAGCCCCCATAGAACGGTACCTCGTGATTTCCGGTATTTTGAAGGTTGTGGCATCAACATCGCACTTAAATGGCTGACCTTTTGTATAAAGTCTTCGTTGGGAATATAAAACTTTCCACCTGAAATTTGTCAGTATAGGTCCACGTCTTCATATAGCCCCCATGGAACGGTACCTCCCGATTTTCGGCATTTTGAAAGTTGTAGCCTCAATATTCCACCGAAATGACTGAAGTTTGGTATTTAGTCTTCGTTGGGGGTATAAAATTTTCCACCTGAAATTTCTCGGTATAGGTTCCCGTTTTCATATAGCCATATATAATATGGTTTCTATAAATTAACATAATTGGCATCAATGGATAAGTCAAGAGTTCTTCTTCCAAATATGACTTACGAGACTTCTAGGAAAAACGCTATAAGATCTATTTAACCAGCTAAAATGGTTGCTTTTTATGTTGTTTTGGAGATTGTTTTGTTCATGCCCATGCATATTTTTGCATAAAACAATTCTTACCGAGGGGAATGAGGGAAGAATACTACGCTCATGGTTTCTTAAAACAATATTCGCAGCAGCACAAAGCTGTAGCCAGCGTATTAGATTGCTTTTTGCACTGGAAATATTTTTGGCCACATTCTCCATACAAGTGGGTCCAATGTGCGATAATAGAAAGGTAGTCTGAGCCAAGGGAATGACGGGTTTGCCAAGATACGACACTTACCAGTCCTGATGCCACAATGGTTTCTTATCCTCGTAGGAGCGTCTTCATTTACCGTCCAAAACGTGGAGCTACCAATTTCCACTGCCAGCGCGGTCATATAACGCAGGACACACCTATTCCAGCTCATCAGTCCTTTTCGTTGGCGTCAGCATTGTTTGGGTCATTATCTCAGAATGTATGGACCTACCCACGAAAAATGTTTATTGTTGTAATCAGAAACGCAAGGAGTACCTTTGGTAAAAATTCCACAACGATACTCAAACACTCTATAAACATGGTCCATCATCGACCTTGATTTGTGATTGAGAGAAGTATTAGGATATACAAAGGTTTGATCAATATCGGTCAATCCTTTTAATTTTATCGTGCTCATCTGTCATTTTAGCTGGTGCCAGCAGGGGTTTTAGAGCTTTTAAGTCAATATACGATAAATGATGGAGCTCACGAAAGAAATTAGATCATTAAAACTACATGCTGTACCTTCGTTAAAATTTTCAGAAGTAGCCTCGGACTACTCATAATCAAAACTTTTTAAACTTTTGTGATCCGTGGTGTGGACCGATATAATCGACTTCCGAATTTGATTTGAGTTTGGAAGAAATATTACGATGAACAAAGGACGGACAGTTATGGCTATATGTACTACCAATTGTCTCAATCAGATCAGGTCGTTGAAGTTCTTTAGTTTCCCTGTTGGCGGCTCATGAAGGGTTTTAGGTGCAGAGCAGGGATGACCACAATATTGTTCTTTGCATACTTTACGGGTTGTCTTTGTGTGAGTGCATGATTTTTAATCAGTTGAATAGTGTGTGTTGAGAGAGAAAAATTCACTGACCGCACGTGTGCGCTCTCTTGGTCTACCAATGGTGTAAGGCAGCAATAGGCACCATTTTTTTCTATTGCATACTTTTGGGGGTATCTTGTGTGTGTGGAGGGTGAAACGTTCACTGAGAGCACGTGGGCGTTCTCTTGCCTGAAGCTGGCGTAAAGGCTGCCAACGGTCATACCTAACTAAAGAGTCATATTCGATCTTTACTTTGTTGAACGGACGGATGGTCGCTGCATACTTTTAAGGTAGATATTGGGAATTGTGCAGAATCTGACAGGGTTTCTTACTTAAACAGAACAAATACGGTTTTCATAAGTTTATTCGATGTTTCGTTATAGAGTTACACTAAAAGAAATTTCTAAAAAAAAGTATTATATACAAACACATATACATAAACACATTTGAATGAAAATCAAATCACAATTCTTGATGATTCTCTTTGCCATCCTGCCAATCTTCTTTGATCATATCGGCTCCTTTTTCCCCAATCATAATGATGGCGGCGTTTGTATTGGCCGCAACAATATCGGGCATAATACTGGCATCCACCACACGCAAACCCTTCGTGCCATGTACACGCAGACGCCAATCAACAACTGTGGTCGGATCTGTTGAAGGACCCATTTTGTTGGTACCCACAGGATGATAAACCGTTGTGGTCATGTGTCTTATATAACAACGCCAATAATCATCCGACTGATAGGTGAACGAGTTGCAGGCTGGCAAATCGACTTTATACAAGGAGGTCTCACGCTGCTTAAAGGCTTTGGTCTCGGGCAAATTTTTGTAGATATTCAATGCTCGTATGTAGGTATCAACATCCCGCTCATCGGACATATAATTTGCATGGATTAGAGGTGCATCCAAGTAATTCGAACTTCTCAGAGCCACATGGCCCTTGGAGAAGGGTTTCAGATGCAGCAGATACGTGATGTAGGTGTTGGTGTTCTCATTGGCCTTTAGAATGGAGGCGGCAACTTGTTTGTTGAAGCCGGTGGCTTTGATATAACCCTTCAATTCTGGTGACTGCATTAAGCTAAAGAAGTTGGTGGTTTGTATATCAGGATTGGGGCCCGTCAAAGATGTGGTATTTATGAATCCCGTCAAAGCTGTGGCTTCGTGGTGCAACAGCTTGCTATAACGTCCCATAATCAGGTTGTACATGGCATCCACAAGTTCTTCCTCGGTGGGTTTGCGGGCTGTGGATTTGTCAATTTGGAAGACCACAGGTAAACTGGCATGATCTTTGAGATTTTGGCCCACGGGCAAATCTAAAAGCACGGGTATGCCCAACGACTTCAAGTGGCTGGCGGGGCCCACACCTGGAAAATGTTAAATTTTTTTATTATAATAAAAAAATATTTAATTGTCTCCCCTTACCTGACAACATCAGCATTTGAGGAGTTCCAAGAGCTCCGCCAGCCAATATAACTTCCTTCTTAACATTCACAGTGAACTCCTTCTTGCCTTTTAGCACAAATGTCACACCGGTGGCCCGCATTTTCTTATCGAAATTAACCTTCTTAACCTGAGCATAACGCACAACATGCAGATTCGTACGGTTCTTATCCAAATGCGATTTAACTGTAGTTATACGCCTTCCCTCATGTTGAGTACCCAAAATATCAATTTGTCCCACCCACGAACCTTCGGTGAAATCTGGTGCCGTTCCATAACCCATTTCACCCATACCAGCCTTTATCGTCTCTCGAAATTCATTATCCGACACATAATTGTTGATAATCATTGGCCCTCCCACACCATGATCTCCTGGTTTATAATCTCCCCGCGTCGATCGCAAATCTTCAGCTTTACGGAAATATGGTAGAACATCATCATAACCCCAGGTGGGATTACCACGATCACGCCAATCATCAAAATCAGCTCGGGTACCTCGGGCATAAATCATGGCATTCATACAATTAGTACCGCCCAACATTTTGCCACGAGGCCAATGGCAACTTTCGCCCTCCATTGCCATGCAAGCCTTGCCATTCGGTTCAGTGTGGTATTGCCAATCCCAGTCGGAGAATTGTGTGGACATGTGCCAGCCAACAAACTGGAAGAAGAAACCAATTTAGTGAGAAGATACTTAGATCTTCCGGTAAGGCCTCTGCTCAGCGTTTGAGGAGATGTTTTGTATAAAAAAAAACCCTCCTCAGGTCCATAGGAGAAGTTTCTGCTCCAAGGATCAGTTTTTCTGAAGAGAAGTTTTTTACTAGAAAAAGCCCTCCTCAGACACTGAGGAGAAGTTTCTCTTTAGAAAAAGCCCTCCTCGGGCCCTGAAGAGAAGTTTTTCTAGGGCCTGATGATTAGTTTTTCCATAAAAAAGTGTCGCCCGGCCCTGAGGATAAGTTTTTACCATTGAAAAAGCCCTCCTCAGGGCTGAGGATAAGTTTTTCCATAGAGAAAGACCTCTTCAAGTCCTGAGGACAAGTTTTTCTATAAAAAAATTACTTGCCCATGCCCTGAAGTGAAGTCTTCCTTTTAAAAAAATCTTTCTCAGGCCCAAGGGAGAAGTTTTCCTTCAGGAAAACTCCTCCTCAGGGCATGAGGAGAGGTTTTTGCATAAATCAATCTCTGAGGAAAAATTTTTCTACGGAAAAAGTGTTTCGCAGGCATTGAGGAAAAGCCGTTCGAAGCCCTGGGAAGAAATTATTCTATAGAAAAAGCCGTCTCAGGCCCTGAAGAGCAACTTTTCTACAGAAAAAGCCCTTCTCAGGCCCTGAATAGGAATTTTTCTATAGAAAAAGCCCTCCTCAGACCCTGAGGAGAATTTTTTCTATAGTAAAACCCATCCTCAGGCCCTGAGGAGAATTTTTTCTATAGAAAAAGCCCTCCTCAGGCCCTAAGGAGAAATTTTTCTATTGAAAAAGCCCTCCTTAGGAGAAATTTTTCTATTGACAAAGCCCTCCTCAGGAGAAATTTTTCTATTGACAAAGCCCTTTTAGGCCCTGAGGAGAACTTTTCTATAGAAAAAACCCTGCTCAGATACTGAGGAGAATTTTTTCTATACAAAAAACCCTCCTCTGATCCTGAGGAGAAATTTTTCTATAAAAAACCCTCCTCAGACCCTGAGGAGAATTTTTTCAAAAGAAAAGCATTCCTCGGACCCTGAGGAGACATTTTTCTATAGAAAGAACCCACTTCAGACCCCGAGGAGAAATTTTTCTATAGAGAAGGCCCTCCTCAGACCCTGAGGAGACATTTTTCTATAGAAAAAGTCCTAAGATGCTGAGAACTTTTTCTATAAAAAACTCATCAGTCCCTGAGGAGATGTTTTATATAAAAAGGTTCTATGGGGGGAAATTTTTCTATAGAAAAAACCCTGCTCAGACCCTAATGAGAAGGTTTTCTATAGAAAAAAACCTCCTCAGGCCCTGAGGAGAAATTTTTCTATAAAAAGAACCCTGCTCAGACCCTGAGAAGAAATTTTTCTATAGACAAAAACCATCGTCAGGCCCTGAGGAGAAATTTTTCTATTGAAAAAGCCCTCCCCAGGAGAAATGTTTCTATTGAGGAGACATTTTTCTATGGAAAAAGCCCTCTTCAGGCCCTAAGGGGAAATTTTTCTGTAGAAAAAACCCTCCTCAGTCCCTGAGGAGGAGGGTTTTTTCTATAGAAAAAACCCTCCTCAGCCCCTGAGGAGAAATTTTTCCATAGAAAAAACCCTCCTCAGGCCGTGAGGAGAAATTTTTCTATAGTAAAAACCCTCCTCAGGCCGTGAGGAGAAATTTTTCTATAGAAAAAACCCTCCTCAGGCCGTGAGTAGAAATTTTTGTATAGGAAAAACCCTCCTCAGGCCCTGAGGAGAAATTTTTCTATAGACGAAAACTCTCGTCAGGCCCTGAGGAGAAATTTTTCTATAGAAAAATCCCTCCTCAGGCTCTGAGGAGACATTTTCCTATAGAAAAAGACCTCATAAGATGCCGAGAAGTTTTTATATAAAAAAACTCATCAGTCCCTGAGGAGATGTTTTATATAAAAAGGTTTTATGGGGAGACATTTTTCAATAGGAGGGTTTTTTCTATTTTTCTATAGAAAAACCCTCCTCAGGCCCTGAGTAGAAATTTTTCTATAGAAAAAGCCCTCCTCAGACCCTGAGGAGACATTTTCCTATAGAAAAAACCCTCCTCATGCTCTGAGGAGACATTTTCTTAAAGAAAAAGACCTCCTCAGATGTTGAGGAGAAGTTTTTCTATAGAAAAACCTCATTAGTCTCTGAGGAAAAATTTTCTATAAAAATTTTTTTCCGTTGACAAAGTTTTCCACATTCCCTGAGGAAACGTTTTTATGTTGAAAAGGGTTTTCCTGAGTAGCTCTTTATCCATAGGAAAACTTTTCCTCAGGGTCTGAACAGGACGTTTTCTTTAGAAAAACTACCCTTATGGCCTGAGGAGCACTAATTAAGTTTTTTTTTTATACAAAAAAATATCGTCAGGACCTGAGAAACTTCTACACGGGTCTTAAGAAAAGTTTTTTTTTTGTGAAAAATGTTTTCCTCAGCCCCTGAGGAGAAAATTTTCTAAAGAAAACGTCCTCCTCATGCCCCCAGGAAATGGTTTCCTATAGAAAAATTTCCACCTCAGGCCCTGAGGAGAAGTTTTCCTATAGAACAAGTCTTCCTAAGGCCCTGAGGACAGGTTTTCCTGTAGATAAAGTCCTCCTCAGGCCCTGAGGAGAAGTTTTGCTATGGAAAAGGCTCTCCTCAGGCCCGAAGGAGAAGTCTTTCTATAGAAAAATAATGTTTTTCTATAGAAAAAAAATTGCTCAAGCTCTGAGAAGTTTTCCTATAAAAACACCTTCCTCTGATCTTAGGAGAAGTTTTCTATAGAAAAAGCCCCTCCTTAGGCCCTGAGGAGAAGTTCTTCAATGGAAAAGCCCTCCTCAGACCATGAGGAAAAGTTTTTCTATACAGAAAGCCCTCCTCAGGCTTAAAGAAAACGTTTTTCTATAGAATAAATGATCCGCAGGCCCGAAGGAGAAGTTTTTCTACAGAAAAATTTTTTTTATAGAAAAAGTCCTTCTCAAGTCCTGCGAAGATTTTTTTATAGAAAAACTTGACTTTTCTTTAGAAAAATATATCCTCTGGAACTCACGCTTTATATTTTTTCTTACCTCTGTTTCAATTGGAGGATCTCCACCTGCTTCCAAGAGTAAAACTTTCCATTGCGGATTTTCACTTAGACGGCCAGCCACCACAGATCCCGCTGACCCCGAACCCACAACAACAAAATCATAGTCTTGTATGCCTGCGAAAAATAACACTATAATTTTCCTCGTTTTCACACAGAATTTCCTCCGCCTTTACCATTTTTCATAATGTCATCACCATAATCCTTGGGCCAATGTGAACGATCACTTAATGAACAAAATTTCGATATCAAAGTCTGAAGCAGTAGCGTCATCAATGTATTAGCCGGACCGGCTGACCGTGCAGCACATTCCGTTGATAGGAAATCCATGATTGAAAAATATTCCACTTAAACAAAAAACTTGTGTGCCACCTCGAATCGTAACGTTTACTTAACAGCGCTTACATTTGTTTCGAACTAAAGTTATTGTTGACTTTGCGTGATCTTTTTATAGAAGAAATTTGCCCGCGATCAGGAAAAATGCACTCGAAGCTAATTGTTATTGCAGCAATGTATTACCGAACTGTCACAAAATTTGCATTTATTTATTTACATTTTTTATAAATTCTTTATACATTTTCTATCTTGCCGGCAAGCCAGAATTTTTACAACGTGCTACGTTGGGGGTTGAGCTTTTTCTGCAGTGCAAAACAACAATAAAGAAAATAGAAAACAAAAAACAAAAAGGCAAGTTTAATCAACGTAAAGCTTTTATTGGTAACACACCCCATAAAGATTAGAATGTAGGGGCGCCAATTTGTGCCGGTCGAGAACAGTAGTTTTTGGGGCATACGTTTTATCTTGGTAATTTTTTTCTTTGCCTTTAGCTGAGCGGAATCATGGAAAATTTAAAGCCAACGCATTACTCACACCGTAGATTAGCGAAGTTGGTCAACATGTCTCATGAGTTTCGTGTTCAACATTTCAATTTTCATTTTGCTCTTGAGAAGTGTTCTTTACAGGGAAATTCGGTATAGGGAAGTTCGTCTGTAATTTGAGAATGGATGTTCATAGATGACAGAGTTCATTGAGTTGTCACTTTATTTCAAAAGTCCAAACCGAAAAATGGTAAAACCTTGAAAGGCTTGTGGTGTGTTCGAGAACCTGCAAGAATTTACTATTTTTGAAATTTTTACTATTATTTCCTTTATAAGTTGGTATAATTTGTACAAACTTTTTATACCAGTTTTATTTTCGCTGATTTTAATCCACTGTACATTTTTATTTACTTGTAGAAAAAATTATTTATTTTCACAATATAAGCCTTTTATTGCATTAACATTGTTATTTGTATTTGTTGTTCGGTTTTCTTGTGCCATCGTCCTAATCTGTTATTCTCCCAATGTTCGGTTTTGTTTACAAGGAATAACAATTCTATTCGTTATCACCGTGTGTTACATTTTAATGACATATCAATTTAGATAAGTAGGTAAAGGTTTTGTAATATATGGCTATAATTAAAAATATAAAACCTTTTTTCAATATTTTATATGGTGCAAACTCCATTGGGAAAGGTTCAAAATCGAAAACAAGAACGAGAACGAGAGCAAGAGAAGTTCATAAATTCAAATTAAACTGTTCAAAGAGAATCGATAATTCGATTAATGAAGTTTTGCAATTCTACAAAATCTATCGGTTATCGATTTTATGAAAAGCAAAATCGAAACAAGGCTTTCGAAATTTCTAGTCTTAATCAACAACGGGCCATTTTGAAATTCAATACAAGCCACAAGGTATGCAACAGTCAATGAGTTTTTGTTCTTGTAATCATAATTGTGAGAAGGGATGTAATGCCCATTCAAACAAGCAGATGTCACTGGATGTTGAATAGATTCTTTATGAGGTCACTTCCATGCGAAGCTAAATAGTTGCCACAAACTAGTGTTGAAAACTGTAGAAAGATATACCTGTTCGTGTACATTGACAAATATATTAATCTTCATGCTAAATTTTCATGGTGCTTTTCCTACCAAAATATGCGCACCATTTTGTGTAGTTTCACAATGAAAAATAATGCAAAAATTAAATTTGAAGAACAGATGTCATTCTTAACAAATCTGCCAATCGAAGTACTTTTTCTCGAGCTTTCCTATAGAAAATCGCATGCCAAATTGTTCAGGTTGCTGCGAATGACTTTTTTCTGATGATTTTTTTTTTCTAACTGAATTCTTAGTCGTTATGGATTTTTCTGTAGCTAAAACCCAAACCTCATGCTAGGAAAGATACATTTTTCAATAGCAAAATCCCAAAAATTCAGTCGACTGTGGATGAATTTTTCTACAACAACACCCAAAATCCTCTAAACAAAAAACCCATCCACAGACTGCTGAAGATAACTTTGTCTATTATAGAAACCAAATCCTCAGTAAACTGATAAAATACTGTATATAATTTTTATGTACCCACTCCTTAAGCTACTCTTGGTGATCAGGCAATAATTCAACAGGAAGGAAACCGCTTTTATCCATTTCGAATCGCTAATAAATCCAGATTATACTTTCAGAAAAACAATTCAAGTATTCCTCCCGAAATATATGCCAATAGATTTATCTATCTCAGGCGAACTGTCATTCACCACTAATTTTAAATTGAACTATAGGTGGCATTCCTTACAAGTATTATCCTTTCGACATTTCTAGTAATAATCAACAACGGGTCATGCAACAGGTATGCAACAGTCAATGAGTTTTTGTTCTGGTAATCATTGTTGTGAGTAGGGATTTAATGTCCATTCCAGCAAGCAGATGTCGTTGGATGATAAATTGATTATTTATGAGGTCACATCCATGCGGAGCTAAATAGATGACAAAAAATATTGTTGCTAACTGCAAAAATTCTCTACCTATTCGTGCACATTGGCAAACTATATTAAGCTTCACGCTAATTTTTGTGGTACTACTCCCTTAAAAATTTAATTTTTGCGAATACTATAGATTGAATTGAAGTACAGATGACATAGGGTGACGTAGGGGATGGAAGATACCAAGCAACGGTCCTGACCGGTTTTAACATGGCAAAGCCCAGGATTTATCTTGGTCCCTCTTTCATCTCAAGTGGACACTGACCTCCCCGTGGTGTCACCTGGGGAACTGCCTTTAACACCCGTTAAAGGTAGTGAGCTAACACGTGCCGCGCGTTCTCCCATAAGAACGTTAAAAACTTGGGTTTGGGCGTCGGGTTAGTAACCCTCCCCTAGAAAAAACAGCATACTATGAAAAAACGAAAGAAAAGAAAAACAACCCCCTCTAAAGTTGTCGAACCCCGCAAACGTTTTAATGACCATGATCTGCGAATCTGCACCTGGAATGTTCGCACTCTTTATAGAGAAGGTGCAGTCTTCGCATTGGCAGACGTACTTGAAAAGTACAAGACCGATATTACTGCCATACAGGAAATACGATGGGTTGGGAAAGGCATCACAACAACACCTAAAGGCGACGCACTGTATTATAGCTGCCATGACGTAAAGCATGAGTTTGGTTGCGGATTTGTAGTTAGTCGGAGACTAAAACATCTGGTATCCAGCTTCACTCCAGTGAATGAAAGACTCGCTGCAATTCGAATAAAAGCTAAATTCTTCAACATCAGCTTTATTTGCGCTCATGCTCCCACTGAAGAAAAGGACGAACAGACCAAAGATATATTTTACGAGCGCTTAGAAGAAACATATGACAGTTGCCCTGCCCATGACATTAAAATCATTCTAGACGATTTTAATGCCAAAATTGGAAAGGAGAATATCTTTGGCCCAACAGTCGGGAAATTCAGCCTCCACAGTGAAACATCTGATAATGGTATGAGGCTGATAGACTTTGCAGCTGCAAAAAACATGGTAGTTAGCAGTACCAGATTTAATCATCTCGATATTCATAAGGGCACCTGGCTGTCTCCAGATCAGAAAACAAGAAATCAAATTGATCATGTTGTAATAGATGGAAGACATTCATCGAGCGTGTTGGATGTACGATCGTTCCGAGGCGCAAACATTGATTCGGACCACTACCTTGTTGCAGCAAAGGTACGCACCCGCTTAAACGTAGCAAACAAAGTACGAACAGACACAACAAGAAAGTTAGACATCGGTAAGCTGCAATCACAACAGATAGCCACAGCATATTCCACTCAACTAGCCCAATTGCTTAATCAAAGCACTCCTCATCCCGATAACATATCAGCGCAATGGCAAAGCATTGCCCACTCCATGCAAACAGCCGCAAAATCCATACTTGGATACCAGAGGCCTCCACCAAGGAATCCATGGTATGATCAGGAGTGTCGTGCTGCCACCGAAGAGAAAAATGCGGCATATAGGGCTACTTTACAATCCGTAGCAGCGCGTAGCGCACGAGAGAGATACAGGGAGAAAAGGAGAGAGGAGAAACGTCTTTTCCGCAGGAAAAAGAGAGAGTTGGAAAAGCGGGAGTGTGAACAAATCGAGATGTACAGGATCCAGAATGAAGTCCGAAAATTCTACCAAAGAGTCAAGCATCAAACTGATGGCTTTGGTACAGGCACATCCTCCTGTAGAGACCAGCAAGGTAATTTGGTAACTGATACAGATAGTGTACTCAGGATATGGAAAGAACATTTTTCAAAACTGTTGGTATCCAATAGCAGCGAAGACGACGAAGATACCACAGTCCCAATCCCAGAAGATGGTATTGAATGTATACCGCCCAGCCAAGATGAGGTAAAGACAGCAATATATCGGCTGAAGAATAATAAGGCAGCAGGAGCCGATGGCTTGCCAGCCGAGCTGTTCAAAACCGGAGGCGACACGCTGATAAGGTGTATTCATCAGCTAGTTAGCACCGTCTGGCAGGAAGAACGAGTACCCGACGATTGGAACCTGAGTATCCTGTGCCCCGTCCACAAGAAGGGAGATAAGACTGTATGCTCTAACTATAGGGGCATAAGTCTACTCCCTATTGCCTACAAGATCGTGTCAGGGATATTGTGCGAACGACTAAAGCCTATGGTCAACGAGATAATTGGACCATACCAATGCGGCTTTAGACCTGGCAAGTCCACCATTGACCAGATATTTACCCTGCGGCAAATCCTGGAGAAGACCCAAGAGATGCAGATCGACACCTACCACCTTTTTGTCGATTATAAAGCAGCCTTCGACAGCCCGCTGCGTTCAAAGGTATTCCAAGCCATATCTGAATTTGGTATCCCCGCAAAGCTCATCCGTCTTTGCAAAATGACTTTAACTGACACGAGGTCCTCAGTTAAAATAGGAAAGAACCTCTCCGAAGAGTTTGGTACCAAAATAGGTTTCAGACAAGGAGACAGCCTTTCGTGTGATCTCTTTAACATCCTGCTGGAAAAGGTTATACGAGAGGCAAACGTCAAAAGAAGTGGCACAATCTACACCAATAGTCACATGTTACTTGCGTATGCTGATGATATAGACATCATAGGCCGATCAGTAAAATAAGTAACTGATACCTTTATGAAGGTCGAAGGAGAATCTGCTAAAGTGGGTCTGGCGGTAAACGGTGAGAAGACCAAGTTGATGGTGTCGACGCGCAATGCGTCCATTGAGCTCGGACCGACTGTGGAAATTGGTTCCTATAATATTGAGGTAGTAAAAGACTTCGTCTACCTCGGCACCTCCGTAAAACAACAAACGACATCAGTTGTGAAATAAAAAGAAGAATTATATTGGCCAACAGATGCTACTTTGGTTTAAGTAAGCAGTTCAAAAACAAAGCCACATCTCGTCAAACAAAAATAACGCTCTACAAAACACTGATACTACCCGTGCTGATGTATGGCTCCGAAGCGTGGGTACTTGCGCAAGCAGACATGGCAGTGCTTGGTGTGTTTGAGAGAAATAATCTTCGAAAGATCTACGGACCAATCTGCGTTGACCGTGAATATCGACGTCGCATGAACCACGAGCTGTATCTGCTATACAACGACATCAATATTGTTAAACGTATCGAGATGCAGCGATTGCGTTGGCTAGGCCATATCATAAGAATGAGCGATGATGACCCCGCTAAAAAGGTGTATAAACACGGACCGCTTGGCGGTGCACGCAGAATTGGCAGGCCAAGGAATAGATGGCGCAAACAAGTGGATGATGAAATGAAAAGGCGCGGTATTCCAGAAAGCGAAGCAACAAATAGAGAGAATTGGAGATCTTTTCTTAGTTCGGCCTATAGAACAAATGTTCTGTAATGGGCCAGCTAAGTAAAGTAAGTACAGATGACATTCTTTCTACAGAAAATCTCAAAATCCTCCAGCTACTAAGAATGATTTTTTTCTACAAAACAAACTTAATCCACAGACTTCTGAGGAGGAATTCTTCTATAGAATTCATCATTCGGCTACTGAGACTGATGTAGTCACCCTATCCTGCTGCTGTTGGGGATGAATTTTTCTATAGCAAAAACTCAAAAATATCAGTCGCCTGCAGATGAATTTTTCTATAACAAAAATCCAAAAACCTCAGTAGACTGAAAATAAAAGTTTCTGTAACAAACACCAATCCTCAGTGAGACTGAAGATTAATCAATCTTAGCAAAAACTTACTCCTCAGTAAATTGCAGATGATTTTTTCTACAGCATAACCCCAATCTTATGATCAGTCATTAAATCAGCAGGTATCGCCACGCTAATAAAACTAGATTATACTTACAGTTTTAAAGAAACTAATTTCTCAGGCAACTATCATGTTCACCGCAACTTAAGTTAAATTGTAGCATATATGGCATTCTTTACAATTATTATTTCAGACAACAACCCATTTGTCTAATATAAAACTTTACGCATTAAAAAACGAATGAAAGATAATATTTGAAAATATGGTATTCAAAATTGGAAAAGATCAGTGCGTTTGGAAAACTAATCTACGTTCTTCTTGTGGGACGAGTCAGCTATATAATTAAAGTTAAAACCAAAGCCATCTATACTTCACTATATGAAGTCATTTAAATATTCATCCTAAAACTATGCACAACATTTTATTCTCACTGAAAAACGTTTCCATTTAACACTAAACTAAAAATTGAAGTATAGATGACATTCTCCAGTTCAAAGAATCTTTTTCAGCACTCCAACGAAAAGTTCCAGCAATTCCAGAAAGACTGTGTTTCTAATTATGGTATTAAATTAATCTTAAGGATCTCAGTATCTCCATTTCTCAGTTACTGGGGATGCGTTTTTCTATATGAACACACAAGATAGTAGATTAAGAATAATTCTTTGTATAAGAAAAACCTAACATGATCAGTATACTAAAGACACATTTTTTCTATGGAAAAAACCGAATCCACAGACTACTCTTGAAGATTTTACTTGCAAATTTGTAATAAAAACAATTTAAATATTTCTCCCAACAGTATGCAAATCGACTTATCTTTTTCATGCGACTATCATGTCCACCACAATTAAATTTAAATGGAAATATAGGTGGCATTCTTTGAAAGTAACCTCTCAGGCAATAATTCCTCGGTAATTATCAATCTTTGTGCTTAAAAAATACCAAGGGAAAGATAATAGTTGCAACTGTGGTATATAAAGTTTGAAATTAAACAAAGTAAAAGATCAGCCAATTAGGAAATCTTATATACGCTTGACTCGCGTGTTGAATGTACAGTTGGTGTCACCTAAGTTAGGAATGTAAACAACTAAGGTATATATACTTCAGTTCATTTCTCCCAAAAGTATGCTCAACTATTCCCCCATACAACAACCCTTCGATCTTATACTAATGTTGAAATTGAAGTACAGGTGCCATTTTTACAAGCCTGTACATCCAAATGATCTTTCTAAGAGCTCCAATGAAAATATGGAGCAAATGGAAGACAGTATTACAAACTGTGCTATTAAAAAATATAATTGGAAATCGATAGCAAAAACCTTATCATCATAAAGCTACAAATTAAGAATTTTTATAGCAAAACCCCTTTTCACAGGCTACTAATGGCAATTTTTCCATAGTAAAAACTGAGAATTATACTTTTCTACAGCAAAACTTTCATCCTTAGGGTGCTGAAAATAAATATTGGTATAGCAAAAATCGATGGATTTATCTTTTTCAAAAGGGAAGATTTAAATATTTCTCCCAATAGTACATATGATACCAAACCAAGTAAAAGAATCGGTGGGTTTTGAAATCAATTCTACTTTCGGCTTAAGCGACATATGTTCAATTAGGTGTCACTAAGTAATAATTGTCAAGACTAACGCCATCTATATTTCACTCTATGGATTTTTTTTTTACGTATTCCTCCCAAAACAATATGCCTGTCTGTGTACTCGATAATTTGTAATAATTATTACAAATGTTTCGAATTTTGACAGTTGTATAAAGGAAAAGTTGCTGAAAAAAGTGTTTCAGCAACATTTAGTAAGTACGAAGACACACCTAATAAGCGTGTCTTTTTACTTACTAAATGTTGCTGAAACATTTTTCAGCAACTTTTCCTTTATACAACTGTCAAAATCTGCAGCATTAGTAATAATTATTACTAATTATCACGTAAAAATACACTGCTAATGCCCAATATATTATTATACTCATGCAACTGAAGTATAGATGTCATTCTTTACAAGCTTACTTGTAAGAACTTCAATGAAACGATTTAACAGAAAGACTGGTATTAAAAATACTCTTGCAATGGTATTAAAAATATTAATCTGAGCTCGAATTTTTCAAAGCAACATTCAAGTTCTATATGAAAAACACGATACTGTCATCTTTACCACCACAACTGAAGTTAAATCTAAATATAGGTAGCATTCTTTACAAGTATAATCTCAGACAAGAACCCAGCTGTACAATGCCAAACCTTTAGGCATTAAAAAGTCCATGTGAAGATGATGTTTGAAACGGCGCTAATCACAATCGGAGGAGAAAGGAGAATATGAGTGCGTTAGGAAATCTAGCCTAAGCATAGACTAATGAATGTACAGACTACAAATGTTTCTCAGCTCTTATCTTCGAACAAACTTTAAGCAATAGATGTCGCAGACAGTTGTTTAAGGGATGAGTGAAAGCTACTCTCTTCACTCAAACTAAAATTTACAAAAATATAAACATTTATGAAGTTATTATTCACCGAAAAGGATGTTTTGGTTAGTTTAACTTGCAGAATACACGATGAGGTAGAAATAAGTACAAAGATAGCCGCTAAATTTTAGAAAAACGAATAACATTTTTTGGAAGTCGAGTGGTTTCATTAGCCAAATGAAGAAAATGAAAGCTTTTGTTGTCTGTACTTTTTTTTGTCTATGGTCTAAGTTCAGTTTGAGGAACAAATATTCAGTTGAAACCAGCGAACGTAAAAATACTTTAATAACATTTCCAATCGTTTCGTTTCGTATTTTCCATAGGAACAATACAAAACGAAACATAACCCAAGCTGGCGAAACATAACCCAAGCTGTTTAGTTTCGTTTTGTTTACATTCGTGAGTGCGAACAAAAGTACTCAGCTCCACAAGAGCAGATAGAAAACTAAATAGTACTAAACACATGTGAATAAATCAAAATCGTTTGGTGGTTGATAAAATATGTGGTATGTTGATGTTAGTTTATAGGGTTGTTAAGCAATCACATGTGTGTGCCTGAGTGTGTTATTGACCATTACGCAAGGCAAACGTTTGCCAAAAATTTTTTTTGTTCCGGTGGTGAATGAAACAACTCGGCAAAGCATAGTCGAAGTACATTTGGGCAATCGTACGGTTTTCATATATTTTTACATTGAAAAGTTTGTGGTTTTGTTTTGGTTGTGAGAATGAAGCGATTCAGAGAAGCTGAAAAGTTAGTGGATTTGTGTGTTTGGTACGGGAATCGTTTTGTTTGTTACGTTCATTGGTTGAAACCCACATAAGTTAACCAACGTCATCTGTATCAATTTATTTATTTTGTATTCAACTTAAAAATCACTTTATGAAAATATTTAAATATTGCCCCAAAAATATGCCCATCATTATCCTCATTCAATCGTCTGTAGACTGCGAATGTATTTTTCCGTAGCACAAACATAATCCTCAGCTTAACGGGTACGGATTGTTTCTATATCAAAAACCCAATGTTCAGTTCAGTGAAGATCAATTTTCATATAGCAAAAACATAATCCTCAGTAATCTGTGAATGAATTTTTCTATAGCAAACATCTCATTCTGAGAAGATTTTTTTCCATAGCAAAACACCCATAGCCAGGCTACTGAGGACAACATTTTCTCCCATCTTCTGGCTACAGACAATGAATTTTATTATAGCAAAAATCCCGTTCTGAGGCTACTGAGGAAGAATTTTTCCTCTCCGAGAAGATACACAGAGAAGATACAGAAGATCTATAGATCTTCCGAGAAGATACAGAAGATCTATAGATCTTCTGTGAATGTACCAACTGTGAGAAGACCTATAGATCTTCTTTGAGAAGACCTATAGATCTTTTTTGGGAAGACCTATAGATCTTCTTTGAGAAAACCTATAGATCTCTTCCATAAGCAGACCTTCTAGCTGATCTTCTATAAGAAGGTCTACTGTTCTTTTATGAGAAGACCTACTGATCTTTTATGAGAAGACCTATAGGTTTTCTATGAGAAGACCAAGATATCATCTATGAGAAGACCTCCTTGAAAAGACAGATAGATCTTTTTTGAGAAGACCGATACATCTTCTTCGAGTCTTCTTTGAAGAAAGAAAGATATTATTTGAGAAGGCCTGACAATCCAAAGGTCTTCTAATAGACCTACAGATCTTCTAGGAGAAGACTTACATAACTTCTAGGAGAAGACGGATAGATCTTTTAGAAAAAGACATATAGATCTTCTAAGAGAAGTCTTACAGATCTTCTAGGAGAAGACCTATAGATTGTTTAGGAGAACACCTATAGATCTTTTAAAAGGAAATCTTCTATATGAACAACTTTCGAACTTGTGTGGAAAGACCTACACAGAAAAAATTAATTCATTCATACGAGTATTAGCAATAGTGTTCAAAAAGTATTTCCAATGTTGAGATTTGTTTAGCGTAAAGCGTTTGGCTTTATTTCAATCAGGTTGTTGTGCTTTGTTGGAACAGAGTCAATGTGCGAGTAGATACGATGGAGGGGAGGAAAGACAAAAACAATAGAAGCAAAACAACCCAGACAAAGAACAAAACCCGGTTCTTGTATGAAAAGAGAATCTCGAGAGAGAGAGTAAAAAAACAGAGAGCAAATAATGGGGAATGTAGGGGAAACTAGAAAATTTATTTTTGTTTTTTATGAAAAGCATTCATACTTTTGGAAAAATAGAAGATTGTACATGAACACAAAAATTTGTCCATTCACTTTAAAAGAGGTACGTTCAAATTATGGCAAAACAAGGAAAAAAGTATCAGTCGGCTTTGCCGACAGAGATATACCCTCAGCCTGTGTATATTGAAACAATTTTGTTCCCAAAATACGTATGTATTTAGGGGGTTTTAA
Organism: Musca autumnalis; assembly: GCF_047663935.1. Classification (NCBI taxonomy): domain Eukaryota; kingdom Metazoa; phylum Arthropoda; class Insecta; order Diptera; family Muscidae; genus Musca; species Musca autumnalis. The sequence goes on along the minus strand of NW_027411866.1, from coordinate 33,800,398 downwards.
CAATTTTGGGCGTTTGAACCGACAAAAATGTTGATTAGGATTAAATATGAAAAGTTTTGCGGAGGAGATACTAATGGATCGACATTGACCGTTATGGAAGTGGATCTCCAGCCACAACATATGGTGCCATAGGGGGTTTTTTCAATCTTCCTAAAAAACTTTTACCATCGTAATTGAGGCAGCGAATGAAAGTTGCTTCAACAAAAATCAAAGTGATTCGATATTAGGTCTTAAAGTGAACTTATTCGAAATTTTGTGTGGGAGGTACCGGATGGAGTGGACAAATATAGTCCATATTTGAACCTGATCTATATCTGGTAGATATATTAGGATGTGTAAAGTATAGACCAATTCGTCCACTCCCTTCAAGAGTTACCGTACGAACAATTTTCCCGAACATTTTTGAACTTTTGTGGGGGAGGTACCCGAAGGAGTGGACCGATATGGCTCATCTTCAAACTTAAACTATGTTTGGACAAAATATTACTAAGGCCATATTTTGGACCGAATCGGCAGATCCGTACGAGAGTTATTTTGCGCTCCAACCACCTCACACGGTGTCATAGGGGTTTTTTTTGCAACTTTCATGCTATTTTCTCAGGAAGTATGGACTTGCCCCTGATGAAACTTGTACTGCCGTATGGAGGGCAGGGAATACAAGCTGCTAAAACAAAAATCAAAGCGATTCGAGAGATGGCCCTAAACTGAACTTTTCCGAAATTTTGTGTGGGAGGTACCCGAAGGAGTGGACCTATTAAGACCATATTAAAACTTCATATTACTCTGGTAGAAAGTTTACGCTATACAAAGTATGGACCAAATCGGTCACTCCCTTCAAGAATTATCGTGCGCACAAACTTTCCGAACATGTTCGAACTTTTGTGGGGGAGGTACCGGAAGGAGTGGACCGATGTAGCTCATCTTCGAACTTAAACTAAGTTTGGGCAAAATATTACGAAAGCCAAATTTTGGACCGAATCGGCAGATCCGTTCGAGAGATATCTTACGCTCCAACCACCTCACACGGTGTCATAGGGGTTTTTTTGCAACTTTCAGGCTATTTTCTCAGGAAGTATGGACTTGCCCCCAATGAAACTTGTACCGTCGTATTGCGGGTAGTGAATACAAGTTTCTAAAGCAAAAATCAGAGCGATTCGAGAGATGGCCCTAAACTGAACTTTTCCGAAATTTTGTGTGGGAGGTACCTGAAGGAGTGGGCCGATTGAGTCTATATTGAAACATTATCTGAGTCTGGTACACATTTTACGATGGGCAAAGTATGGACCAAATCGGTTACTCCCTTCAAGAGTTATCGTGCGCACAAATTTCCCGAACATTTTAGAACTTTTGTGGGGGAGGTACCGGAAGGAGTGGGCCGATATAACCCATCTTCGAACTTGAACTAAGTTTGGGCAAAATATTACAAAAGCCAAAATTTGAACCGAATCGGGTCATCCGTTCGAGAGTTATCGTGCGCTCCAGCCAGCAGGACTGACAGACAGACGGACGGACATGGCTAGATCGACTCCAAATTGTCTGAAACACATTTGGTCCAAACATACTTGGGGTCTAAAACCATTATTTCGATGAGGCACATTTTCATCGTATCAAAGTGTATATACCCTCCTTAGCCTAAAGGCTGAGGGTATAAAAATTACGAACGGACTTAGCAAACAATTCATATTTTTGTATTTCCTGTGTATTGATGTTTTCTGAGAAAACTTTAGATTATTGATGAGAAGATCATCTCTGAGAGTACCTAAAGATCTAGATATGATCTATAAAAAGACCTCTCTTTTCCATGAGAAGATCATTTGGGAGAACACCTAAATAAGTTTTCTGGGAAATTCTTTAGATTCTTTATAAAAAGATAATCTGTGAAAAGATCTTCTATGAGAAGTCTTGTGGGTCTTTAGATAGAAGATTAATGGACTTTCCATAAGAGGAAAGTCCATGTAACTTCTTATAGAAAACTTATAGAGTTCTTCTAAACACAGACTCTCATTAACAATAAAATACTATACTGTTGTATTTTTTGTATAAAATCCAATATTTGTATTTTATTTTTAATAGACTCAACAATTTGTTTCAAACTTCTTCTTATTCCTCCAGCGCTCCCCAATCTTCTTTGATAATATCAGCCGCTTTTTCGGCAATCATTAATGTAGGGCCATTGGTATTGACACTGGTAATCAGAGGCATAATGGAAGCATCAACGACACGTAGGTTTTCTACTCCCTTAACCTTCAGTCTAGGAGTTACTACAGTTTCATAATCATTATCAGGACCCATTCGAACAGTGCCAACAGGATGATAACATGTTGTGGACATATATTTCAAATAACATTTCCAATAATCCTCGGATTTAAATGCAAAGCAATTGCATTCCTCTAATGGTAATTGTATTATGTCAGCATTTTTCTCGCGGAATGCTGTAGTGTTGAAAAATTTTGTTAAATATTCCAGACCTTGGATTAGAATAGAAGAATCTTCTGGCTCTGCAAAATAGTTGGCATCAATAATGGGAGAATCTTGAGGCAGTGATGACTTTAATCTTACGCTTCCTCTAGATTTGGGTTTTGAGAGCAACATGAAAATCACCATTACGTAATGGTGTTGTTGAACACCCAACAAATACTGCCTCAGGTCATCTCGTATACTTTGTCCCACCAAAAAGGTATTCAGTATGCCGACATCACCTGTTCTTGCTATGGCATGTATAATTTGTATATCTGGCTGGTAGGTGGGAGTATTGGAAGATGTGTGGTTTAGCTTTAGAAAAGCACTAATACTCATAACTCCGATAGTGCTCAGGGGTCCCTGCTTGTGTTGTATATATTGATAAATTGCATCGATGAGCATGGTTTTATTTACTGGTTCTCCATTCAACTTGATGAAAACTGATGCCACAACATGATCTTGCAGATTTTCACCAACCTTTAAATTGTGTACCACAGGAATGTTGAGAGATCTCAAGTGGTCTTGGGGTCCTATGCCAGATAACATCAACAATTTAGGGGTATCAATTGCTCCAGCTGATACAATGGCTTCCTTTACAACTTTGGCTGACATTTGGAACTTTTTCTGGACAACAAAATCCACAGACGTGGCTATTTTACCTTGCTTATTGAAATTGATTTTTGTAACCTGGGCATTTTTAATAATCTTCAAGTTGGCCCTATGGCCAATCCTAGCCAAATGTCCTTGGCCCGATGTGGTACGCTTGCCATCTTTTACCGTACCCCATAAACATGAATAACCCAGAGTTTGCTGTGGACTAAATTTTCGTATGACATTTTGGCCCATTTCCTTGGCTCCCTTCAATATCAACTCCAAAATATCTTCATCGTAAAATGCAAATTCTCCCACCTCCACATAACCCCTGGGAAAACTGGTATTACCTTGTGGTCGTACAGATTTTTCGAAATACGGCCGTACATCCTCAAAACCCCAACCTTTATTGCCCAACTTCAGCCAGTCATCATAATCAGCCCGATTGCCTCTGATATACATGAGGCCATTTACGGCACCTGAACCACCTATCGCCTTACCGCGGGGCCAATAGCAACGTTCATCTTTGTAGCCTTTGCAGGCCCTATCACTGGGTTCCACAAAATAATTATAGGTATAATTGCTGTGCTGTAGACTGGGGAATATAATGGGGACCTAGAGAGAATGTTATTAATTATCTGAAAACACCAGTCAGTTGTTTTACTTACCTCCGATTCTTGTGGTGGATCAGCACCAGCTTCCAGTAGCAATATCTTCCAATTGGGATTTTCACTTAAACGGCTAGCCACTACGGAACCAGCTGACCCAGCACCAATTACAATAAAATCGAAATTCTCCACAACCCTATGACCCACAAGCTTCGCATAATAGTCGGGAGGATAGTTCCTGTCGTTCTCTAAAGCACATTGCAATGACAAAACGGATTCTACCAAAAGCGAAACTAAAGTATTTAATGCTCCCACGCTATTTGCGGTGCATTGATTGCCAAATGCAGTAGGTATTGCTGCCGTCATCTTAACTTATCAAAGCCTGACAATTAACTGTCACCTTTTGTGGATTTTAATATGCAATTAACTTCTTATTCCGTAATTGTTCGGCTATTGTTTTAACAGGTGGTACTGAAGCTTAATTAGTGGTATTCACCTTTCTTTTTGGGTGAAACATACTCTGCACTTGAAGAAATAACCTTGAAAGCAATGTAAAGTTCTACACCCTATAGATCAGTCATCCTTCGCCTTAAGTCGAATAGCGACGCATTGTTAACAATCGATATAGGAGCTGCTGAGGATTTTACGGTCATAGTCCAGTAATTCTGAAACGTTTGTTAACAATCGGTATAAGGGATGCTAAGGAATTAAAGACCAAAGTCCACTACCTCATAACCGATCAGAGGTTATGGACTTTCAATTTAAATTCCTCCACCCTCCTTAAATTTATATACCGTATTTTTTTGAACCATGGAAAAGCTGTTTGGCAAAAGTTCAGAAAATGTATGAATTACCTTTTCTGAGAGCTACCCTTCACTCCGATCCTCTGGAAGCTAAGATAATTTTTCGGGACGTCATTACAGCTGCAATCGCTTGCTACATATCTGCTGGTCGCATAGCCGAAATTAAACCAAATTTCCAGCAGAGGTGACGGACTACGAGCCCGGAAGACCCAAGAGTTAGAGAACTTACTCTTGAAGTCAACGGGCTAGTAAGCGAGCATAATACAACATTGGTACAGGATTAACTAAATTGTGGGCAACCGATAAATTACAATCGAATCCGATAAAGAAGAACGATAGGACGGCTGTTACTTTCAACGGTGTGACAATATCTGATCGGAAGAGGCAATTTATAGATCACCTCAATAGAGATAGGGCGAAGAGCCCTCTCAGCCGAGTAGGTTCCACCACAAGTTACTATGAGCAATGTTGCAGATGTCATCAGAAGTGTTGGTCCCAAACGGAATCTCAATGGTTAAGCAACCCGGAGTTGAGTATATGACAAGTGTCCACAATCTATCGTTAGCCACCTATATTGTACCAGAAGCCTAGAAAGTTGGCAGGTTTTTCCCGCTACTGAAGCCAGGTAAGGTTCATCTACTGCAGCCAGGCAAGGATGCCAGCAGCGGCGAATCGTACAGGCCGATTTTCCTCCTGTTGCCAGAAGCGAAGATTCTAGAGGCACTACTGCTCCCCATGATGAGGAGCAGTTATCCAGTTGCCCAACATCAGCATGAATTCCGGAAAATGCACAGCACGACAGCGACATATTAGTCATGTTGGCTCTTGACCTATCGATACTGTCAACCATACCAAGCTGTTCGAGGACATAGAGAAAATTTCCCTACAGTGCACGATGGGGCCAATGACAGGTTTTCGAGGCAACAAATCACTGGGGCAAGCTAGACCTTCCAAATTTTGTACAGATGTTTATAATGGGCTTAGAAACTAATATGCCAAATTTGGTTCATATCGGTTCATATATACATATAGCTCCCGTATATATGTTCGCCCGATTTCAAGCAATTGATGAACCAAACACGGAAATTCTGCCCAATTTTTATGCGATTTGGAAAATACCACGAAATTAGGACTACAAATAAGTTTGCCAAGTTATATTGAAATCGGTTCAGATTTTGATATTGCTCCCATATATATTTTCGCCCGATTTTAGGTATTTCGTGCACCCATCCCGCTATGTATGTCCAATCTTGATGAAATTTGAAATGTGTGACGGATTTTGGTCTCGAAACATTTTTGGCAAATCATATTGAAATCGGTTCAGAATTGGATATAGCTCCCATTATATGTTCGCCCGATTTCAGGCAAATGATTGACCAATCATGCAAATTCCATCAAATTACAATAAAATTTGGAAAATGTTACGGAATTCGGACTACAAATAAGTTTGTCAAGTTATATTGAAATCGGTTCAGATATAGATATAGCTCCCCTATATACATATGTTCAAATTTCATGGTTTTGCCTGTGGTTTGTTATAAGTTAATAAAAAGAGGTTCCAAATTTAGTACAAATCGGCTAAGATTCCGCCACAAAAGCCAACTATTATTATATATATATATATTATTATTATATACGTCTATTAAATTTTTCCGAAATCCAAATGATAACATTAATGGGTTTCCGATTATTCTCCAACCAAAACATAAAAATGTCCATATTTTTAAGTATTACGACATCTGAAATCAGATTTTTATGAAAAGGCGCAGATAGGCGCAGCTAATTTTTTCACAAAATGATAGTACACATTAATACCTTTCACCACATATATATAATATCCTAGATCTACCTAGATCTCAAAAGTTATACTCCAGAGAACACATGGATAACAAAGCAAAATACTCCAAAAAAGACATAACATCATAACTCAAAAATACATTTACCACACATAACATTTTTATTATTTGTTAACACTATCTTATTTTACATACCCATTGAAGAGCTTTCCATGTTTAAAAAATATAAAAATGTTGAAATGTTCTTTTTGGCGCCCAAAATGCTTTCACTACTTATTTATAATGAATGTCGGAAAATGATGTATAAGAAAATATGTCACCATTGCCAGATCAGTATGTCGCAATGTGGTGTTACCAGATTGATTTATTTTCTTATTTTTAGTGATTCAGAGTGTTGGCAATCGAAATCCGTTATTATTTTTTTCAAATTTTTCACTTCAAAAATTGACTTTTTGCCTCGAAAACCTGCTATTGGCCCCATCGTGCAGTGTTCGAAACGTTGGATAATCAACACTGCAATCCTCACCCTTCCAACTTTAAAGGTGACTGAATTGCAGATATAGTGTGCTTACCGTTCGTCTTTGATAGACTAGCTAATGAGAGGTAGTCAAATCCCACCATCCTCTTTCTCCTCGCTGTGAAAGACTTCCCATCTTTTCACTTTCAAAGTCTCATTTTGTTTGTCAAAGACCTTGTCGCATTGTTCAAGTGAGGTACTTCGTCGTTCCTCACCAGCTTCAATTTGCTGCCTCCCCAAGGAGTTGATACGCTACTGACTATCTCCACGAGAGCCGGATTTGCACACGGGTCCAAGTGGTATAATAAGAGGTCCCCCTTAAGCTCGTTGCTGGCAAGTTTTATTGGTCCCATTCTTAGGATGTATACCAATATGTTGTCGTTGACCAATTTTTCAATTGCCTTCTGGTGTTCCTTGGGTATTCTGCCGGAACCTATACTGGTGTCGATATATGCTGTTATCGACACCAGTATAGGTTCCGGCAGAATACCCAAGGAACACCAGAAGGCAATTGAAAAATTGGTAAACGACAACATATTGGTGACCACAGCTCGTCCCTGTAGTTCTCCTGGCTACCTTGTCGCAAGTGGATGGCGTCTTCATTCCGGTCTCCGCGGCCATATACTTCGGCTTCTTTTCTGTGTCATTGACAATTCCAGAAGATTCTACGGTCGCGCTCACCCTCTTCATGTCCGAGCTCGTCTTTTCGCCTTCCGTCGAAGCGTTCTTTGAGTAATCTCCTTCGCGTGGGTTTTGATTAGGTTTGCTCAGGGCATTTGAGGTTGGGAAGCTCTTTATACCCTATACCACAATGTGGAAAAGGGTATTATAAGTTTGTTTTGGTAAAAATTCATGTAACACCCCGAAATATTCGTCGGAGACCCTCAATGTGGTATACCAATCTTCATATTTCGACGAGATAAAGCGATTTTGAGATGTGTGTCCGTCCGTCCGTCTGTCCATTATAAATTGTAAACACGCTCCAGGCCGCAATTATGGACCGATCGTCAAGAAATTGTATGTATGGAGGTCGGGTTCAGATCAGAATAGATCCCTATTCTTATTGGTGATGATCGTGAAATATTTAGCGGGTGAAATGGACCAAAAACATAATATTTATCCAATTTTCTAGCGGCTCTGTAGGTCTCAATAATAGTCCGATCAACGCGTAATTTTAAATAAGGTATATTTAAATAAGTATATCAAAAAGAGAAGCTTGCAATTTGAGATGGCGATCGGATAATATTTAGAGGGTTAAATGGACCAAAACTTTTGTATGAAAATTTTTAATATACAGCTTATATCTTAATTCCTGGAAGTGACATTCCGGACAAGTGAGATATACTTGAAAGTGGAACGCTTGACCTTTCAATTGATGCCAATTATGTTGATGTGCATGATCAGATAACAGCCTAATATATTCCGATATTTGTTTGTAGTGTAATAATAAACTCGCTAGAAGTCGCAATTATACATCAATAGTCACGAAATTTTGCACCGGGTAAGAGTATTGGGTGCCACCGTGGTGCAATGGCATGCACGCCCGCCTTGCACGCAGAAGGTCGGGGATTCCATTCCCCGACCAGGCAACATCAAAATACCCCTCAGTAATGTTGACAACATTTCCAGCGTATTTCAGCCTTGAAAAACTTCTCCACAAGTGGTGTCTTAAGACACGCCGTTGGGACTCGGTGATAAACAGTAGGTCCCATATCATTGAGCTAAATATGAATCGGGGTGCACTCATTGATATGAGAGAAGTCTCCCTAGACCCCTTATTTGGTATGTCAAAATTCATATCTCGACGAGATAAAGCGATTTAGCGATGTGTGTGCGTCCATTAAAAATTGTACAAGCTTAAGGCCGCAATAATGGACCGATTGTAACCAAATTTTTAAGGAGGTTGGGTTCGGGCCAGAATAGAAGTGATTAGTTTTTGGTAATGATCGTGAAATGTTCAGGGAATGTAATGGGCCAAAAACAAAATTTTAACCAATTTTGTAGCGGCTCTGTAGGTCAAAATAATAACCCGCAAAATTTTAAACAACGTTTGAGTTTATGATGAAGAAGAAGTGTACAAACCAAGATCAGATAATACTTAGCGGGTTAAATGGACTGAAACTTTTGTGAGAAATTGGTAAAAATTTCAATAATGTGGCGGTTAAACAATGGAAGTAGTAGTACTACATAAGTGGGTTTCATTACATTTTAGTTTGTGTGAACTAAATTTTCCTTTCCTGCTACAAAAATGTCTTTGTCATGCTAGGTAACTTTTTGGTTTTGGTCATAAGTATTATACATTACATCTCTGATATTTGATAATTAAATTTTCACAATCATTGAAAAGAAGTTCCGTGGAGAGCGATTGTCCAGGTATAGTGGTATAAGGTATCCCATGGTCGGCTCCGTTCGATTAGAGACTTTTCTTACTTGTTTCATTCTTAATCTGTTAGGCGGTGTTTTTTTTTTCTCTGGAAATCTAATCCTCTTCGCCGCTTCAAAGGTCGTAGAGGGATTGTTCTTGATCTCTTTTGGTGCGCCCGCTGTTCTTTGTTGAGCCGCACCTGCATCTTCATGATCTTCCGTCGCTGAGCTCCACCCCACTTTTTTCGTCGAAATCTTTGCGATACTCTCGCTTACTTCTTCTACGATCTTGTGGACATCCTCTTCAATGGCAATTTCCAACACGGTTGTGTTAATTTGGCTGTTGCTATTGGATTCGGAGTCAGTGTCGCTCCCATTCTCTGCTGCTTGGGTCAAGATAAAACACTCCCCAGTCTTACATTTCTCCTCCTCCATTTTTCCTTTCGGTTATGTGCTTGTAGCATCTGTGGGAGATATTTGCTCACGATCGCTTGATGACGATAAGGTGTGACTCTCGAGCACATCACTGGGTCCCGCTGGTACGAGTACTAGGTTATTTAGGCCCTGCATCGTACTTTTTATTTATTTTCCGTCATTTGTATTTTTTTAGGGGAACACCCATGTAATCAAAGTTTTCCAGAGGTAGGTGATCGTACCATTCTACCCTTGACAGGTCATGTCACAAGTGATTTCTCTCGTTTATGGCAGTGACACGACCATCCACGGTAGGAGAACTGACAAACACCAAAGGTTAAATGTCCACATAGCCGACATAGTACAGTTCTTCCATATAAGAATATGAAAATATCCGAAACATTACCTGGACGGCTAAAATAGTGATCATCCCGAAAATATTGGTCGATGGTGTGCTTATTCCGATCACTAACTACCCCAAGATATAGGATCTAACGTTCGACAACATGTTTTATGATGGGAGTTATGATAAATATAGGGAATTTTCTGGACTAATATCACTAGAAGTTTTGTTGACTGCAGCTGCTTTCGTGTTAGCATGAAGCCTTAGACGCTCGACAATCCTTCTGACCCTTGCCTGAAGGTTCTTCAATATAAAGTTCCAATCGCATTCTGTAATGCTTCCGACCTCCGCCTCACAGGAAGACCTTGTAAAACCACTTTCACTCTTCTGTTGACAATAAAAGCTATTTGAAGGCCTTTTATAGGCGAAAGACGAGACATATTATAGACAATAAAAGCCTCTTTAAATACTTCTATAGTCTATGAAGGGCCTTCGGTTGATGATAAAAGCCCTTTGAAGGACCTTTGTTAATGATTGGAGTCACAAGAAGACTATTTATTGACAATAGAAGTCCCTTCAGCGCCTTCTATTGGCCGTAGAGGGTCTTCCATTGGTAAAAGAAGCCCATTCAAGGCCTTCGCTTGACGATAAAGGCTCCTTGAAGGCCTTTCATTGGGGATGGAAGCCTTTCAAGGCCATCAATTGGCAATAGAAGCCTTTACAAGGCCTTCAATCGATAAAAAAAAAACTTTTTCAAGATCGCCCAGGCTCTTATAGGCCATCAATTGGTAATAGAAGCCCTTACAAGACCCATTCAATGTCTTCTATTCGCGATCAAGGCTTCTTGAAGGCCTTTCATTGGCGATGGAAGCCTTTCAAGGCCATCAATTGGCAATAGAAACCACTAGAAGGCCTTCAATTGACAAAAAAAAACTTTTTTTTAAGATCGCCAAGGCTCTTGTAGGCCATCAATTGGCAATAGAAGCCCTTACAAGGCCTTCCATTGATGATGAAAACTCTTTCAAGATCTTAAATTGGTGATAGAAACCATGGCAAGGCCTTTTTTGACGATAGAAGCCCGTACAAGGACTTTAATTTACGATAGACACCCTGAAAAGGACCATATTTTAATTGCTTCTGACAGTTTTTACGTGTAATTGTACTGTCGCTCTTTTATTGGGCTAAATAGACTATTTTCGACTTATGCGTTAATTTTTGTCTTTAGTGTAAACCATAAAGTGAACTAATCCGAATTTCAATCGTTCTTTGCAGTGCATAGTTCAATTGAACAAGTCCATTCGTAGCCTATTAACCGTTATTTGTTTGTTCTATTGATATAACATTTCACTGAAGTTGTTTCGCTAAATCATTCAGCAGAACTAGTTCCTAGTTTAATCGCTTCTGACAGTGAGTAGTTCCATACTTGAACTATTAAACAAAGTTAAGTTAAGTTGTTCGGTCGCATTTTTGAGGTTAAAGGAGAAACTTTGTTAAACTTTGTTAGTAGATATTTTGATCGCTTCTTGCACTGAATAGTCCAATTGAACTAGTCCATTCGATAAATATTTAAAATAATTGTTCGGCCGCTCTTTTATTTACATTAAGTATCAAAAGGTGTGTTTTTATTTTATTATTAAACAGAATTATTCCCTATTACAGTATATCCTTGTAGAAAATATATCAATTGAACGCGTCCGCTTCTTTGGCCGCTTTTTCATTGAACTAAAAAAACTGATAAAAAGGCTCTCTTTCTCCTTATAGTAAATCACAGAAGTGAACTAGTCCCACTTTTATTGTCATCATTCGTGAACTATTATCGTTAAATCGAATCGATAGCAAAGTTCATTTACTCGTTTCACTTAATCATGGCCTTGTAAAACTCCTTTCAATTATACTTTTGACGATGGAAGCTCTTTGAGGCTCTTCAGTTGGCAATAACAGCTTTCTGAAGGCCTTTAATTGGCGACTGAAGCCCATACGAGTCACATTATTGACAATAAAAGCCTATTTAAGGCCTTCTATAGTCTATGATAGACCTTTGGTTGACGATGAATGCTCTTTGAAGTCTCAACAGGACTATTTATTGACGATAGATGTCTCTTCAGCGCCTTCCATAGGTATTCTATTGACAAAAGAAGCCCATTCAAGGCCTTCTATTGACGATTAAAGCTCATCGAAGGCCTTTCATTGGCGATAGAAGCCCTTTTAAGGCGATCAATTTGGAATAGAAGCTTTTAAAAGGCCTTCAATTGATAAAAAAAAGCTTAAAAAAATTATCACCAAGGCATTTACAATGCCTTCTTTCAATTTATGATAAAAACACTCTAAGATCTTCAGTTGGCGATAGAAAACGTGACAAGACATTTTATTGACGAAAGAAGCCTATAGAAGGGCGTTAATTTACGATAGACTCTCTGAAAAGGGTCATATTTTAATCGCTTCTGGCAGTTTTATCGTGGAATTGTACTGTTGCTCCTTTAATGGACTAAATGGATAATTTTCGACTCATACGTTCATTTTTGTCTTTCGATTAATCATTAAATTAACTAGTCCCAAGTTCAATCGCTCTTTTCAGTAGTTCGATTGAACTAGTCCATTCGTGAGCTATTAGTCCTAATTTGTTTGACCTAAGATTTCACTGACATTTTCACCAAATCATTCAGCAGAACTAGTCCCTGTTTCAAACGCTTTTGTTAGTTCCATTCCACTATTAAAATTAAGTAGTTCGGTCGCACTTTTATTGAGGTGAAAAGAGAAACTTTGTTTAATATGTTCATTTTTCTCTTTTCACTTAAACACTACATAAAACTAGTCGATATTTCAATCGCTTCTGGCAGTGAATAGTTCAATTGAACTAGTCCATTCGAGATCTATTCAAAATAATTTGTTCGGCCGCTATTTTATTTATCTTAAGAAAAAGATATGATCAGAAGGCGTTTTTTTTATTTTATTATTAAACAGAATTGGTACCTATTTCAGTCGCTCCTTGTAGAAAATATATCAATTGAACTAGTCCACTCCTGAACTATTAACGTTAATTTTTTTCGGCCGCTCTTTTATTGAACTAAAAGAAAAAAACTGATCAAAAAGTTCATTTTTCTCTTTACAGTAAATCACTGAACTAGTCCTTACTGGCTCCTTGCAGTAAATAGTTCAATTGAACTAGTTCATTCGCAAACAATTGTCGTTAATCTGTTCGATTGCAAATTTTATTTCCTGTTTTCACTAAATCATTAAACTGAACCAGTCCCTAGGCATACTGCATAACCAATAAGTTTCTTTCTCGAAACATGAAGCACTGCAACTTATGAAACTCCAAAAGACCCATTTTCCTACATTTCAATCCGACCTCTTATCAAAAGTGCATTGAACCTTATTAGCTAACATTATGCCTATCACTGCAAAATTAGCTTACCACTCTTTTATTCACCTCATCGCCTATCAATGTTTTAACAACAACAACAAAAATAATTAAATAATTGATAAGTTGTTGTTCCGAATTTCAAATATAAAGCAAACAAATTTAATGTTAACACCAAGAGTTTCTTTTCCACTGGCATCATGTTAAGTTCTACTATCGACTCCATAGCCCGGCAGTGCCCTGTACCCAGTGTGGGTGCCATGAATACTTTGGTAACATTATTAATTGAATCACTGTATGCCGCAAATTGTGGCATCAGCCGTCCAGAAGAATATCCACCAGATTATGGTCAGGACATACTGTTGAAGAATGAGCGTTTGAAATTTGATTTTGTAATTGTGGGTGCCGGAACTGCGGGTTCTGTGGTGGCCAGTCGTTTAAGTGAAAATCCCAAATGGAGTGTATTGGTCTTAGAGGCAGGTGGAAATCCATCACCCGACTCAGAGGTAGGTAGGTGTTTGAATTTCAAAACGTATCACTTTAAAAAGGTATATATAACCTTTAGGTTCCGCCATTATTTGTTGCATTTGGGAATTTGCAAAATATTTACAAATTCCATGGAGAAGCAAATAACATTTCCTGCAAGGCTTTTGAAAATGAAACATGTTCCTGGATCCAGGGTAAAGGTCTTGGTGGTTCTGATTCTGTTAATGGTTTGTTGTATATTTCTGGTTTTACCCATGACTTTGACGAGTGGCTGCGTTTGGGCAACACACGCTGGGGCTATAAGGATATTTTGCAGTATACAGAGAAAAATGGAAAACGCCAAAGTAACACCAGCCAACCAGCAAAGGGTTTTATGGATGTTGGCATCTTTGAACCAGGTGATGACGATATTATCGAAATTATCTCTAAAGCTGCAGAAGAACTGGGGCAATTGCGCTCAAACCACTTTGAGGGCCTTGACAATTTAGGTTATGCCATTGTCCAGGGTGCTGTTAGGAAGGGAAGGCGTACCGGCGTGGCAAAGGGTTATTTAGGGCGAGTGGCAGCCACACGAAAAAATTTAAAAATCATAAAAAATGCCCAGGTCACAAGGTTGAGATTCGATTCAAGGCATCAACAAGTGACTTCAGTGGATTTTGTATTGACTCATCAAAAGAAAAATTTGAATGTAAAAGTTAAGCGGGAAGCCATTTTATCAGCTGGAGTCTTTCATACTCCACAGTTATTAATGCTATCGGGTATTGGACCCAAACACATTTTAGATTCTGTCAATATTCCAATTTCTCATAACTTGCCAGTGGGTGAAAATTTACAGGATCATCTGGTCGTATTAGTATTCTTTAAAATTCCCCAAGAAATTGAGGCAAATCCAGTGCAAAATATGATTTACGATTATTTAATACACAACAGAGGTCCCCTAACAACTTTAGGGGCCACCCGGCTAGTGGGTTTTGTCAAATCACAGGCCAATATGTCCTTTGCTGATCTCAAAATTCATCACATGCTGTTTAAGGCCGGAAATGTGTTATCCTTGAACATCTTTCTCTCGGGACTGGCTATGAAATTGGAGCACAAGAATTTCATCAGCAATATTGTAAAAAACCACACCTTACTAATTATGGCGCCAACTCTGGTACAACCCAAATCTAAAGGCTCGATTAGGCTGAAAAGCAAATCATACAAAGAATCTCCCATTATAAAGCCGAATTTTTTACTACATCCAGAAGATCGTGTTGGTTTTGTTAGGGCTTTGAAATATTTGGCACAATTTGAAATGACCGAAGTGTTTCAGGAAAACCATGTGGAAATTGTCCACATCCCATTGGAAGAGTGTGATAAGCTTGTTTTTAAATCCACGGAGTATTGGTATTGTTATATGAAATATTTTTCAACCCCATGTTATGATGCCGTGGGAACAGTTCGCATTGGTACCGAGAGTAATGCGTCAACGGTTGTCAGTCCACGTTTGAAGGTAAAAGGTATTCGTAATCTACGTGTTGCAGATGCCTCTATTATGCCCATCATTAGCAGTGTCACCACAAATGCTCCTACAGTCATCATTGGAGAAAAGGCGGCGGATATGATAAAGGAAGATTGGAAGCATGTGGAGAATTAGAGTATGAAAATTGTGAATAAAAACTTTCTTAATAAAACTGTTTATATTTTATTTTTTATTGCTATAAGAAGACTTATAGATCTTCCTATATGAAGACCTATTGGTCTTCCTATAAAAAAAGAACCTACTGGTATTCCAATAAGATGACCTATGAAGACCAATTGGCCTTCGTATAAGAAGACCTATTGATCCTCCTAAAATAATACCTTTTGGTCTTCCATCCTTCCAACAAGAAGATCTAATGGTCTTCCAATAAGCAGACCTACTTTTTTGTTGTTGTTGATCTTCCTATAAGGAGCCATATTGGTCTGCCTTTAAGAAGAGCTATTGCTCTTCCTACAAAAAGTCTATTGGGCTTCCTATAAAAAGGTCTATTGGTCTTCCTATACGAAGACACACTGGTCTTCTATAATAAGACCTACTGGTCTTCTATAAAAAGAACAAGGGGTCTTCTATAAGAAGAGCTATTCGTCTTCCCATAAGAAGACCTATTGACATATATGTCTTCCTATAAGAAGTCCTAGTGTTCTTCCTAGAAAAAGACATATTGGTATTTTTTAAGAAGATTTACTACTAGAGTGCCTCAAGAGGTCTTCTGTTGTCTATAGAAGGCCTCAAGAGGTTTTCTGTTGTTTATAGAATATCTCAGGATGCTTTTTGTTGTCTATTGAATTGTCTATAGAAAACCTCAGAAGAAATTATGTTGTCTATATGAGGTTTCAAGAGGTCTTCTTTCGTCTATAGAAGACACCAAGAGGCCTTCTTTTGTCTATAGAAGACCTCAAGAGGGTGACGTAGGGGATGGAAGATACCAAGGAACGGTCCTGACCGGTTTTAACATGGCAAAGCCCAGGATTTATCTTGGTCCCTCTTTCATCCCAAGTGGACACTGACCTCCCCGTGGTGTCACCTGGGGAACTGCCTTTAACACCCGTTAAAGGTAGTGAGCTAACATGTGCCGCACGTTCACACATAAGAACGTTAAAAACTTGGGTTTGGTCGTCGGGTTAGTAACCCGCCCCAAGGAAAAACAGCCTACTATGAAAAAAGAAAGAAAAGAAAAACAAACCCCTCTAAAGTTGACGAACCCCGCAAACGTTTTAAGGACCATGATCTGCGAATCTGCACCTGGAATGTTCGCACTCTTTATAGAGAAGGTGCAGTCTTCGCATTGGCAGACGTACTTGAAAAGTACAAGGCCGATATTACTGCCATACAGGAAATACGATGGATTGGGAAAGGCGTCACAACAACACCTAAAGGTGACGCACTGTATTATAGCTGCCATGACGTAAAGCATGAGTTTGGTTGCGGATTCGTAGTTAGTCGGAGACTAAAACATCTGGTATCCAGCTTCACCCCAGTGAATGAAAGACGAACAGACCAAAGATATATTTTATGAGCGCTAGAAGAAACATATGACCGTTATCCTGCCCATGACATTAAAATTATTCTAGGCGATTTTAATGCCAAAATTGGAAAGGAGAATATCTTTGGCCCAACAGTCGGGAAATTCAGTCTCCACAGTGAAACATCTGACAATGGCATGAGGCTGATAGACTTCACAGCGACAAAAAACATGGTAGTTAGCAGCACCAGATTTAATCATCTCGATATTCATAAGGGCACCTGGCTGTCTCTAGATCAGAAAACAAGAAATCAAATTGATCATGTTGTGATAGATGGAAGACATTCATCGAGCGTGTTGGATGTTCTCTTGTTCCGAGGAGCAAACATAGACTCGGGCCACTACCTAGTTGCAGCAAAGGTACGCACCCGGTTAAACGTAGCAAACAAAGTACGAACAGACACAACACGAAAGTTAGACATCGGTAAGCTGAATTCACAACAGATAGCCACAGCATATTCCACTCAACTAGCCCAATTGCTTTATCAAAGCACTGCTCATCCCGATAATATATCAGCGCAATGGCAAAGTATTGCCCACTCCATGCAAACAGCCGCAAAATCCATACTTGGATACCAGAGACCTTCACCAAGGAATCCATGATATGATCAAGAGTGTCGTGCTGCTACCGAAGAGAAAAATGCGCCATATAGGGCTACTTTATAATCCGTAGCAACGCGTACGAGAGAGATATCAGGAGAAAAGGAGAGAGTAGAAACGTATTTTCCGCAGGAAAAAGAGAGAGATGGAAAAGCGGGAGTGTAAAAAAAATCGAGATGTACAGGAGCCAAAATGAAGTCCGAAAATTCTACCAAAGAGTGAAGCATCAAACTGGTGGCTTTGGTACAGGCACCTATTCCTGTAGAGACCAGCAAGGTAATTTGGTAACTGATACAGATAGTGTGCTCAGGATATGGAAAGAGCATTTTTTAAACAGCAATAAACAGACAGCAATAAACCGGCTGAAGAATAATAAGGCAGCAGGAGCCGATGGCTTACCAGCCGAGCTGTTCAAAACCGGAGGCGACACGCTGATAAGGTGTATTGATCAGCTAGGAAAAACGAGTACCCGACGATGGGAACCTGAGTATCCTGTGCCCCGTCCATAAGAAAGGAGATAAGACTGTATGCTCTAACTATAGGGTCATAAGTCTACTCCCGATTGCCTACAAGATCGTGTCAGAGATATTGTGCGAACGACGAGATAATTCGGTCATACAAATGTGGCTTTAGACCACCATTGACCAGATATTTACCCTGCGGCAAATCCTGGAGAAGACCCAAGAGATGCAGATCAATACTTACCACCTTTTTGTCGATTATTAAGCAGCCTTCTACAGCCCACCACGTTCAAAGGTATTCCAGGCCATGTCTGAATTTGGTATCCCCGCAAAGCTCATTCGGCTTTGTAAAATGACTTTAACTGGGTCCTCAGTTAAAATAGGAAAGAACCTCTCCGAAGAATTTTGTACCCAAAGAGGTTCCAGGCAAGGAGACAGCCTCTCGTGTGATCTCTTCAACATCCTGCTGGAAAAGGTTATTCGAGAGGCAAACGTCAAAAGAAGTGGAACGATATACACCAATAGCCACATATTACTTGCTTATGCTGATGATATAGACGTCATGGGACGATCAGTAAAAGAAGTAACAGATACCTTTGTAAAGGTCGAAGGAGAATCTGCTAAAGTGGGCCTGGCGGTAAACGGCGGGAAGACTAAGTTGATGGTGTCGACGCGCAATGCGTCCATAAAGATCGGGCCAACTGTTGACGTGGGTTCCTATAATTTTGAGGTAGTAAACGACTTCGTCTACCTCGGCACCGCCGTAAACACAACTATCGACATCAGTTGTGAAATAAAAAGAAGAATTGTACTGCCTAACAGATGCTACTTTGGCTTAAATAAGCAGTTTAAAGACAAAGCCACACTCGTCAAACAAAAATAACGCTTTACAAAACACTGATACTGCCCGTGCTGATGTATGGTTCCGAAGCCTGGGTACTTGCGCAAGTAGTTAAGGCAGTGCTTGGTGTGTTTGAGAGAAAAATTCTTCGAAAGATCTACGGACCAATCTGCGTTGACGGTGAACATCGCATGAACCACGGGCTGTATCTGCTATACAACGACATCAATATAGTTAAACGTATTGAGATGCAACGATTGCGTTGGCTAGGCCATATCATAAGAATGAGCGATGATGGACCCGCTAAAAAGGCGTATAAATATGAGCCGCTTGGCGATGCACGCAGAATTGGCAGGCCAAAGAATTGATGGCGCAAACAAGTGGATGAAGAGATGGCAAAGCGCGGACTTCCAGAAAGAGAAGCAATAGACAGAGAGAAATGGAGATCTTTTCTTAGTTCGGCCTATAGAACAAATGTTCTGTAATGGGCCAGCTAAGTAAGTAAGTAAGTTGACCTCAAGAGGTCTTCTGTTGTATATAGAAACCTCAAGCGTGTTTCTGTTGTCTATAGAATACCTCAGACCTCAGAAGCACTTATATTGACTATAGGAGACCACAAAAGGTCTTTTGTTGTCTATAGAAACCTTCAGAAGAACTTATCTTGTCTACATGAGGCTTCAAGAGGTCTTCTGTTGTCAATAGAAACCTCAAGCGTGTTTCTGTTGTCTATAAAATACCTCAGAAAGACTTACGTTGTCTATAGGAGACCACAAGAGGTCTTCTGAAGAATTTAGGTTGTCTATATAATGCTTCAAGAGATCTTCTTTCGTCTATAGAAGGCACCAGTAGGTCTTCTGTTGTTTATAGAAGACCACAAGAGGTCTTCTGTTGTCTATAGAATACCTCAGAAGGACTTACGTTGTCTATAAGAGACCACAAGAGGTCTTCTGTTGTCTATAGAAAACCTCAGAAGAACTTAGGTTGTCTATATGAGGTTGCAATAGATCTTCTTTCGTCTATAGAAGAACCCAATAGGTCTTCTGTTGTTTATTGAAGACCTCAAGAGGTCTATTGCTGTTTACAGAAGATGTCAGAAGGACTTATGTTGTCTATAGAAGACCTCAAGAGGTCTTGTCATCTGTTGAAGACCTTAGGAGGATTTTCGTTGTCTATAGAAGAGCTCAAGAGGTCTTCTGTTGTCTATAGAATACCTCAAGAGGTCTATTGTTGCTTATAGAGGACTTCAGGAGGACTATTGTTGTGTATAGAAAACCACAAGAGGTCTTCTGTTGTCTATAGAAAACCAGAAGAACTTAGGTTGTCTATATGAGGCTTCAAGAGGTTTTCTTTCGTCTATAGAAGACCCTAAGAGGTCTTCTGTTGTTTATAGAAGACCTCAAGAGCTCTATTGTGGTTTATAGAAGACCTCAAAAGGTCTATTGATGTTTATAGAAGACGTCAGAAGGACTTATGAAGAAGACCTCAAGAGATCTTTTGTTGTCTATAGAAGACCCCAAGAGGTCATTTGTTGTCTATAGAAGACCTCAAGTAGTCTATTGTTATTTATAGAAGATCTCAGGAGCATTTTTGTTGTCTATAGAGGACCACAAGAGGTCTACTGTTGTCTATAGAAAACCTCAGAAGGACTTATGTTGTCTATATAAGCCTTCAAGAGGTCATATTTCGATTATAGAAGACCTCAAGAGATTTTTTGTTGTCTATAGAAGACCCCAAGAGGTCTTCTGTTGTTTATAAAAAAAAAACTTCAAGAGGTCTTTTGTTGTTTATAGAAGACGCCAGAAGAACTTATGTTGTCTAAAGAAGACCTAAAGAGATCGTTTGTTGTCTATAGAAATCCTTAAAAGGACTTCGGTTGTCTATATGAGGCTTCAAGAGGCATTCTTTCGTCTATGGAAGACCCCAAGAGGTCTTCTGTTGTTTATGGAAGACCTCAAGAGGTCTTCTGTCATCTATAGAAGATCTTAGAAGGAATTATGTTGTCTGTATGAGGCTTCAAGTGGGGTTCTTTCGTCTACAAAAAGTCCCCAACTGGTCTTCTGTTGTCTATAGAGGACACCAAGAGGTTTTCTGCTATTTATAGAAGACTTCAAAAGGTCTCCTGTTGTCTACAAAAGACCAAACGGTTGTCTATAGATAACCTCGAAAGGTCTTATGTTTTCTATAAACGATCCCAAGAGGTATTCTCTTGTCTATATAAGATCCCAAGAGTCTTTTGTTGTCTTTAGATAACCTCAAGAGATCTTCTGTTTCGTACAGAAGGCGATCTTCTTTTGTGTATAGAAGACCCCAAGTGGTCTTTTGTTGACTATAGAAGACCTCTCACAGGAATGTCTTTTATAAGGAGTCTTAATGGTCCTCTATAAGAAGACCTATTGGGCTTCTATATGTACACCTAGAAATATAGAAAACTAATACGCCAAAGACCGTATTCTATTAAAAGATGTTTGTTGTTTACAACTTTGTGGTAGACCTCTGATCACAAGCCGTTCTGAAATTTGTTTATATCCCGCATAGAAAAAACTTATTTTATTTTCATAATTTTTTTATTTAGAGCTTAGCTGTTATCACCATTCTCCACGTGATGTTGAATATCATAATCATCCTCCTCCTCGTCCTCCTTCTCTTCTTCCTCCTCCCCTAGTTCTTCATTAACTCTGCTATCATTTCCACTTTGCAACCAATCTTCCTTTATTAAATCCGAAGCTTTCTCCGCCAGCATTATTGTGGGACCATTTGTGTTTACCCCAGGTATTGTGGGCATTATTGAGGCATCTACCACACGTAAGTTGTGGACACCCTTAACACGCAAACGTGGATCTACCACAGCGGAACCATCATCTACTGGACCCATTTTTGCTGTACCCACAGGATGATAACATGTAGTCGACATGTAAGTGCTATAACAACGCCAATATTTTTCACTTTTAAATTCATGTTGATCGCATTCCTTTATGGGCAGGTGGACCAATTCACCTTGCCGCTCACGAAACACAGAGGTATTAACAAATTTCTCCAAATACGCCATGGCTTTTAACATAACGTCCATATCTTCGGGGTCGGCAAAATAATTTGCATCTATTTTTGGGGGATCTTTATGCGAACGAGAATTTAGGGTAATAGTACCACGCGACTTGGGATGCGACACCAAGGTAAGGAATAATAAGAGGGAATTTTCACCCACCACTTGAAGTAAATATTTTTTGTATTCTTCTAGCATATCCGTGGAATCCAAAAAGTTTTTAAAAATTCTATCATCGCCCTGGCTAAAGGCACGGTGTATTATTTGTACATCCGGATAGTTTTTGTATGGCTTATCGAGGACATCTATAAATCCCACCAGGCTCATGCTATCTATGCTGGCCAAACTACCATTTCTATATAGCAAATATTGATATACCATATCCAAGGTTTCCAAGGGTTGCATTCGGCTGCCATTAAACTTGGCAAAGACCACATTAAAGACGTGATCTTGTAAATTCCGACCCACCGGCAAATCCTGTAAAACTGGTATGTGCAAAGGTGTCAATACCTCACGGGGACCAATACCCGAAAGCATAAGCAGCTTGGGGGTATCAATGCTGCCAGCCGATAATATAACTTCCCTTCGTACACGCACTGTGAGCGGCCTTCTTCTTTGTTTTATGGAAAATGTTAGTGATTTAAGGCGTTGGCCCTTGTTATCAAAGTTAAGTTTGGTCACATGGGCATTTTTAATAACCTGCAAATTTGAACATTTCGAAGCCGGTGTCAAATAACCTTTGGCAGTTGTGGTACGCTTACCATGCTCCACTGTACCCTGGACACTGGAATATCCCACATAATTGTCCTTGCCAAAATGTTCAAATACCGGTTGGCCCAGTTCCTCAGCTGCTTTATAAACCACGCGAAATGCCTCGTTGTTGATATGTTGGAAATCACGAATGCCAATATAACCTCTGGAACAAGGACAGGATTTATTTTGTCGTGGAGAAGGAGGAGGTGTAGTGGATTTTTCAAAATAGGGCCATAGATCATCATAACCCCAGCCAGGATTACCCATTTCCAGCCATATATCATAATCACGACGGTTGCCCCTTAGGTACATCAAGGCATTTATGGCTCCAGAACCTCCCAACGTTTTACCACGCGGCCAATAACATTGATTGTTCTTAAAGGCCTTGCAGGATCGTGCATTTGCTTGGGTATAATAATCATAAACATATTGGTTGTGACGTATGGCAATGGACAAGGCAGGTACCTTGCAAAAAAGAAGAACATTTAAAATATGCATTTTTGTCTTTTTTTTTGCTTCTCTGCAACCTACCTCCGATTCCTGTGGTGGATTATCACCAGCCTCTAAAACCAATACCTTCCATTGGCGATTTTCACTTAGTCTGCTTGCCACCACTGATCCAGCTGAACCAGCACCCACAACCACAAAATCATAGGTGTCCAAACCTTTTCTCAACGCCTCATCGGCATAATCTGCTGGATAGTTTTCTGGTCGTGCTATATCACATTGAGCTGTCAAAAGATATTCCGTTAGCAGCGACACCATGGTATTCATAACACCCACACTTTGTGAGGCACACTGTGACTGTTGCTGCAAAGCTAAGGCCGTCGTCATCATATTCGATAGCTAATGAAAGTATAGAAGTTTGCAAATGCCCGCTTCTCAATTTGCTTGTGGCCTTTTATGGGTTTTGAGCTTAGCTTTGGTAATTGGGTTATCACATAATTAGTTTATAATTAAAATAATTAACAATGTTTTGTACAAAGCTAAGGCAAAATAATAGGCTGCGGTAAATCACACAAAAAGTAGATGTGAAATACAATTTGCATAGATAACCATTGATCTACTTGAGGCATTAAAAAATCCATTACTTCTAAATGATAACAATTCCTTCTCTTCCTTTTTTGCGTATTTGGCTTTTCTTGCGACCACATTCATTAGAAGATCTCGACCATTCTTCGTATTGTGAGATGTATTCTACCTTCAGCCTTCAAACATCTTGACTGCGTCTTTCTTCTCAGTTTGGCATGGGTTCATAGCAACTTTCTTTGCATCCGCTCGTTGTCCAATTCTTTCTTCACTACACGGACTTCCATTTTGGCGTCTGTATCTCTAATGTGTAGGTCTCTATTCAGCTCACGAAACACAGATGTATTGACAAATTTCTCCAAATACGCCATGGCTTTTAACATAACGTCCATATCTTCGTGGTCGGCAAAATAATTTGCATCTATTTGAGGGGGATCTTTAGGTGAACGGGAATTTAGCGTAATAGTACCTCGCGATTTGGGATGCGACACCAAGGTAATGAATAACAAGAGTAAATATTTTTTGTATTCTTCTCTTTCGTCTGCGTCTTTCTTCTCAGTTTGGCATGGGGTCCTAGCCAATTCCTTTGCATCCGCTCGTTGTTCAGTTATTTATTCTTCAGTCCACGGACTTCCATTTTGGCGTCTGTATCTCTAATGTGTAGGTCTCTATTCAGCTCACACTGAGCGCTCACTTTAACTTCAAGTCTTGCTTTAGCCTCTTTAGCTTTCTTCCAGTCAATTTCAATAACCTTGTTTCTGACTCTCAATTTCGCTTTTATACGCTTCGATATTTTGCTCTCAAAGTGAAGGTCTTTTATTTCTCGGGTCCTTTCACATTCTATTTTCTCCCATGATAGGGGTATAATGTAACATTCAATTGTTTACCAAATGAAGGGGAATTGATACAAAGGATAATGGTCTAATCCTTTGTATCAATTCCTCTTCTTTCGGTAGACAATTGAAGTATTTTCTAGTTTACCATTCCATTTATTGCTGTTAGCTTCAATGCTGCTGCCCGCTGACTATCAACGTATTCATTGTACACCTCAGTCTGGGTTTCCACTTCATCTTAAATACCTGCCGCGGTCCCATTTTGATGAATATTCCTTCCCTTAAGGACAATACCCACACTTGGATATTAAGAATTCACCAATGTTTCCTCATACTGGTGTCGGCCCCCGATCATATTTGAAGGACCAATGATAAACTTGGACCTTTGTTTCGAGAAGCCTTATGCTGCACTGATTTATTAAAAGTGGCAAGTAAGAACGGCGCACAGTGTTGCCGCTTCCATACAAAAGTGGACAAAAATAGAAGGAGTTGACCTAGGTTGATGAATTTTTGCACAAGTACTTTTAAGGGCATAGGGATGAAAAATTTCAACTTTGGTCCATATCGGTTCAGATTTGGATATAGCCCCCATATATATCTTTCTCCGATTTTGCTATAACTCGGTAAATTTTGATCGAATAGCCTTCAAATTTAATATGTAATATTTTCCTAGGCCCCTGAGTAGCTCTACCGATTTTCACAAAAATCGGTTCAGATTTGGATATAGCCCCCGTATATATCTTTCCCCGATTTTGCTATAACTCGGTAAATTTTGATCGAATAGCCAAATCTGAACCGATTTTTATGAAAATCGGTGAACCTATTCAGGGACCTTAGAAAATATCACATATCAAATTCTCTATTCGATTAAAATTGACGGAGTTATAGCAAAATCGGGGAAATATATGTATGGGGGCTATATCCAAATCTGAACCGATTTCTTTGAAAATCGGTAGAGCTACTCTGGGGCCTAAGAAAATATTACATATTAAATTTGAAGGCTATTCGATCAAAATTGACCGAGTTATAGCAAAATCGGGGAAAGATATATATGGGGGCTATATCCAAATCTGAACCGATTTTTGTGAAAATCGGTAGAGCTACTCAGGGGCCTAAGAAAATATTACATGTTAAATTTAAAGGCTATTCATCAAAAATTGAGCGAATTATAGCAAAAGCGGGGAAAGATATATATAGGGGCTATATCCAAATCTGAACCGATTTTTGCTAAAATCAGTGAAACTACTCAGGAGCCTAAAAAAATAACATTTGAAGGCTATTCGATCAAAATTGAACGACTTGTAGCAAAATTGGGAAATGATATATATGGGTGCTATATAAAATCTGAACCGATATATCTCAGAAGGTTGCAAGGATGGGCAGAATGTTTTTACACATTTTGATTTGGAAGATATGTCCAATTAACGGAAAACAGGAGCCAAGGTGGCAATAGGTGGCAATCAAAAGATCTGCTCTACTAAATATTAAGAATTTTGAATTTTTTTATCAAATTTAAATTTTGATTTCTTGATAACGGTACATTGCCCATGTGCAGTTAATGTCAACTTTTTGTATTAAAACGTTATATTTATAGCCCACTCATCAAATCCCCATCCAAAACTTTTAGTATTATCAACAAATTTTTCAAAAAATTTTATTATAAATGTCGCCTTATTTTCATATGATTATCGCCTTAGATTACCTGGGAAATATTTTTCATATTTAAAGAGCTATAACTTCATTATAGATGCACATATCGACAAAATTCTTTCAGATACCTTGTATCGGATGTGTTTACTGTAAGAAAAAAACATAAACATATGTAAAAGTTAACATCACATTTTTTGATTTTTGTCCACGCGGCAACACTGTGCGGCGTTAAGTTCGGCGACACCGAACTTGTTATACCCTCCACCACGAGTTGAATTGAAGTAAAATGGAACAATTAGTTTCCTTTCGTTTATGAAGAACACTAAATACCTAATTTCAGCAAGTACGATAGAACAATGTGGCTGAGCTTCAAAATACCGAAATTCGGGAGGTATCGTTTCATGAGGGCTATATCAAAACGCACGCCTTAACTAATTTTAAATGGAAGGTGCTTACACCTGGGAAGTTTTTGCAGATTCTGAAACTACAATGATCATAGATGAGAAATATCAAGAAACGAAAAAAATCGCCGGAGGGATTTTCAAATAAATCGCGATTTAAGTTTACATTTTTAGGAGTTCTTTAGGTTTTCACGATTTTGCGAAACCGCGAGTCATATGTAAATGGGTCTAAAGAAAATGTTGTAGCTGTGAAAATTCTCCACAAGATTGACCTTTATGATATTTTCGTAGGTTTTACCGTTTTGAGATATAGAAGTTCAAATTGAGACGATGCACTGATTGTATCACCTCCTTATAAAACAATGTCATTACTGCAATTTCCCGAATTAAACTTATACATATATCTTAAAAATGGTACAACCTAGGAAAAAATAAATCATCCATTCTTGTAGAGAATTTTCACGGCTTCAATATTTTCTTTATTCCCATTTTGATATGACTTGCGGTTTCCAAGCAAAATCTTGAAGACTTAAGATAAAAACCTAAAAATTTGAACTGAACCTCTATATCTCAAAATTGGTAAAACCTACGAAAAAACCTAAAGGCCAGTCTTGTAGAGAATTTTCACAGCTACAAGATTTTCTTTAGACTCATTTGGATACGACTTGCGGTTTCCAAGCAAAATCATGAAAACCTAAAAAAACCTAAAATTGTGAATTTTGATCGCGATTTATTTAAAAATCCCTCCGTCGATTTTTTTTGTCCCAAAAATGTGGACTTAAATCGCGATTTATTTGAAAATCCCTCCGGCGATTTTCTGTTTCTTGATATTTCTCATCTATGATCATTGTAGTTTCAGAATCTGCAAAAACTTCCCAGGTGTAAGCACTTTCCATTAGATTTGGTTAAGGCACACCGTGAACGTCGATCTACACCTAAAAATTTCTGGCGGAAAGTTTTTAGACCCAAAGAAAACTAAATACCAAATTTCCGATATTTCAGTAAAACCTTCAAAGTACCGAAAATCATGATGTACATAGAACCCGCGGACCTATACTGATAATTCTCTTCTGGAATATTTTATAACCCCATGGAAGACTAAATAACAAATTTCAGGATAATGAGTGTAAAACCTTCAAAATACCGAAAATCGGGTGGTACCGTTCAATGGGGGCTATATAAAGGCGTGGACCTATACCAACAAATTTTATATGGAACTTTTAAAACCCCAAATAAAGTCCAAATACCAAATTTCAGCCATTTCGATCGAATATTGAGGTCACAACCTTCAAAATACCGGAAATGGCGAGGTACCGTTCTATGGGGGCTATATGAAGGCGTGGACCTATACCGAAAAATTTCATATTGAAAGTTTTATACCCAAAATGAAGACCAAATTTCAGCCATTTCGATCGAATAATGAGGCACAACCTTCAAAATACCGGAAATAGAGAGGTACCCTTCTATGGGGGCTATATGAAGGCGTTGCCCATTACCGACAAATTTTATATGAAACGTTTAATACTCCAAATCAATACCAACTTTCACCTATTTCGGTGGATTATTGTGGCCACAATCTTTAAAATACCGAAAATCAAGAGATACCATTCTATGGGGGCTCTATGTAGTCGTGGATCTATACCGAAAAATTTCTGGCAGAAAGTTGTATACCCCCAACGAAGACAAAGTACCAAATTTCAGCCATTTCGGTGTGATAATGGGGCTAAAACCTTCCAAATACCGAAAATCGGGTGGTACCGTTCTATGGGGGCTATATCAAAACGTGGACCGATATAGCCCATTTGCAATTCCAAACTTCCAAGGAGTAACAGAAACCTCTGTGCCAAATTACAAAGCCCTATCTTAAAAAGTGCGAGCTGTATCTTGATTTCAAAAGACGGAAGGGCAGACGGACATGATTATAACGACTAAGAATTTTACCCTGATCAAGACTATATATACCTTATAGGGTCTCCGATAAATATTTCGATGTGTAACAAACGGAATGACAAATTAATTTATACCCTCCATTTTATGGTGGAGGGTACACGCAGAAAAATATATGTAAGACATATGTTTGGATCCAAACAAATATTTGTTTGGGACTGATTGCAAACAAATATATGTTTGGATCCAAACATAATTTGTTTGTGTCCAAACAAATATATGTTTGCAACATTTTGTAACATATCTCAATTTTATATGTTTGGGCACCAACATATTTTTTAAGTTAGAACATATTTTTTATGGGTGGAGAATATTTTTGTCAAAGAGAGTAACAACAGGGCTCTCGCAGCTTTGGAATGCTGGTTTAAAAAAAAAGAGCTGTGTGCATAGTGTAATAGGAGACGCAGACATTTTGTGATGTGTATGCGAAAAACACGGGTGTTTCGTGCTTTGTTGTTGTTAACCAACGTAGCAAGCGAAGAGGAAAAGAAAAAAATTGTATTAATTATGTTGGTCTTTTTTCATATAATTTGTTTGCACCCAAACATTTATTTCTTTGAAGGACCCAAACATATGTTATGTTTGGGACTGCTTGCAAACAAATATAAGTTTGCTGCAAAATATGTTTGGGACATATGTTATGTTATGTGTGTATAAAAATTGTTAACATAGTTCAACGTTTTGGTATGGCCCTATAAAACGGTGGCATCGATTTCAGTTTTTTTAGTTGTTATCTACATTTGCGGGCTAAATTGGATGTCTTTGGACATTAATGGGGTTTTCAGTGGTTAAAAACTTTTCTATTAAAAATTTGGAACATTCGCCCATGTTGTGGTATAGCCCCAAATAACGGTACCGCACGATTTACCTGACCGAATCAGTTAAAAATAGGTATTTGGGGTTCCCAGTGCTCAAAACAAAAATCTCCACATAAAATTTTGAAAATTAAATACTTCATAAAAGTCCGAATATTTCATGGTGGATGGTACAAACATTAGGGTTATGACTTTTTGAAATTTTTTCTCAAAAATGATTTCCTGTTGTGAGAATGAATGAATTTTTGCCTATTAATGCCTAAAATAAAATTAATTCCACTTTATTATAAAAAAAGGTTCCGCACAAACCACTTTGAAAAAAAAAATTGTTTCAAAAAATTATTTCCTGTTGCACGAATGGATGGTCTTTTAACTATTAATGACTAAAATAACTTTAGTTTCACTTAAATTTTAAAAAACGTCCCTCACAAACCTCTCTTAATTTTTATGCTATATGAAAAAAAGTTATATATATTATAAAACAAGTAAGCATCGGACGGGGCCGACCATGTGATACCCTACATCACTACCTCTAGGAATTAGCTATATGCAACCGCCTTGCACGCTGAATGTCCGAGTTCAATTCCCAGGTCTGGTCACATAAAATTTTCAAAGGTGACAAAATACCCCTTAGTAATATTGGCGATATTTCCTTAGTATGTCAGCCATGACAAACGTCTCTACTAGTGGCAACTTAGGACAGGCCGGTCGGACTCGGCGATAAAAACTAGGTTTTATATCAATCCATTGGTATAAGAGAAGCCTCCCTTGTCCCTACTGGGATGTTTGTGGAACAATTATATAAATTATACATTTCTACAAAAATATTCGAAAATTGGAAAATTCACATTGATTACCTCCTCCTGCTACATCTTGAAATTGTCTTTGAATGTCAGGTTCCTTTTCGGAGTACACCTAAAATAAATATATATAAAAAAATCAGATAGATCAGATACGAGTCCTCAAACTGCACTTTTCCCAAATTTTGTGTGACTGGATGAAATAATACGATGTGCAAAGTTTGGACCAATAAGAAAATCTCCTTGAGAGTTATCTTGCGGGATTTGCCATTTTATATAGGTTTCTTGTTTGTTTTTTAGGGTTTCTTGGAGCTTTTCGGCCATAATCTTAGGAAGTATAGACTTGTCATTGCAATTGCACCATCATAAAGGGGCCGCAAGAATGATCTGCCGAAAAAATTCAAAACGATTCGAGAGGACTCTTAAATTTCACTTTTCCGAATTTTGTGTGGGAGGCACCCGAATGTGTGGACCGACACGGTCTTACCCGATCCATATCTGGAAGGAATAATAATAATATATGGATCTTAAACTAAGTTTGGGCAAAACATTACGAAGTATAAAATTTGGTTTGAATAGGTAGATCTGTTCGAAAGTTATCGTTCGCATCAGCCAGCTAGACAGTAAGAGAGACATATGAATGGACAACGAATTTCGTCCAAATATACTTGGGTCCAAAACCATTATTGCGATGAGACATATCTTTGGTCGTATCTTGTACGTATCCCTTTTATCCTAAATTCTAGAATAGAATAGGTGGCGAGGCGACCCCATGCTGCAATATTTGTATAAAAAATCCAATTGGACAACTGAACTGAAAATTTCTCTGTCATGATAGAGACAATCCCATGTAGCATTATATATTAGGCAGTAGGCCCGTTATCTAGCAGACACATTATTAAAAATTGTGTTAGGGGAAAGGTCAGTAGTTATTTTTTTCACATGTAGACTACGTTGCGGTATATGACCTCTAGGAATTAAAATATGGAATTAAAATAACATTTTGATATTTTTTTTATACAAAAGTAATGGTCTATGTCACCCGCTAAATAATATCAGATCATCATCAAAAACTTTAGGCATCTTCTTCGACATAAACTCTTAGCTCGTGCAAAATTTCGTGACTATTGAGCTATAATTGCTACTTCTAGCCTGTTTATGATTACACTACAAACAAACACTGGATATTTTAGGCTGTTATCTGATCACATACATCAACATAAACTCACGAGGAAGGAATGTGTCTTTCATGAACAAAGATATAAGCTGTATATTAAAAATGTTCACACAAAAGTTGTGGTCAATTACACGCTCTAAATATTATTTGATCGCCATCTCAAATTGTAAGCTTCTTCTTTGTCATATACTCTTACCTTTATTTAAAATTTCAAGGCGATCGGGCTATTATTGCGACCTACAGAGCCGCTACAAAATTGAATAAATAATATGTTTTTGGTCAATTTCACCCCCTAAATATTTCAGGATCATCTCCAATAAAAATGGGGATCTATTCTGGTCTGAACCCGACCTCCATACAAAATTTCGTGACGATCAG
This sequence comes from Musca autumnalis, assembly GCF_047663935.1. Taxonomy (NCBI): domain Eukaryota; kingdom Metazoa; phylum Arthropoda; class Insecta; order Diptera; family Muscidae; genus Musca; species Musca autumnalis. The sequence goes on along the minus strand of NW_027411866.1, from coordinate 33,768,886 downwards.
TCCATAATTGCGGCCTGGAGTTTGATTACAATTTATAATGGACAGACGGACGGACGACACACATCTCAAAATCGCTTTATCTTGTCGAGATATGAAGATTAGGGTTATGACTTTTTTACAACCTCGTATCCCTGTATCATAGCGTGATGAGTTTTGCCATAAGATTACATAAAATCGTTGTTGGCGTTTTTTATGGACTAAAGCTGAAATAAACACAAAGATTACATAAAATCTTAATTATAAGGTGATTCGGTGAAAAAACCTCACGCACAAAATGATTTTAAATTTTAATTTATCAAAATTATTGACAATTTTTTGAAGTCACTGAAAACAGATATATGTATAATTGAAAATAAACTTTAGAGCCACCTAAGATAATTAAAATGATATAAAATTTATTTCTCACAATTTTTCTTCAATTCTGAGAATCGTAAAAATGTCGTAAACGCTTTTATTCAAAAATATAATTTTTTAACAAAAAACAAAAAATTTAAAATTTGTTCAAAGTGACTTTTTTCGCGACTTTTTTAATACTTGAATGAAATAAACGTTATTATAGTTATTAGTAGGCTTATATTTATTCATACGTGCAACAAAAAATAATTTTATGAAAAAAATTTTTTTTTTCATTTCATATATTTTTTCAAAAAATTATTTTTTAAAATCGATTTGTGCGTGAACTTTTTTTATATTTCAATGGAATAAACGATAGCATAGTGATTAATAGGCAAAAGTTCATTCATCCCTGCTACAGGAAATCATTTTTGAGAAAAAATGTCGAAAAGTCATAACCCTAATGAAGATTGGTATACGAATATTTCGACGAATATTTCGCTGTGTTACATGAATTTTTCCCAAAACAAACTTTCCACATAGTGGTGTAGGGTATACTGATATACCCAGCAAAATAAATTGGAAGTAGTGCAATGTAGACTAGTTCTTTCACGGCATGTTTTTATGCAGTTCAAACGGAGTCGTGAAAAAGGCACTCCATTCCTCACATTTTAACCGCATTTGGATGCAATCCAAAGAATCACATCCATTTGTCACATTTTAACAACATCCGGATGCAGTGCAAACGGAGTCGTGAACAAGTAGGAAAAGCGTTAAGTTCGGTCGGGCCGAACTTTTTATACCCTCCACCACAATTTTCAGCCATTTCGGTGGATTAAAGTGGCCACAACCTTCAAAATACCGAATATCGGAAGGTACTGTCCTATGGGGGCTATATGATGGCGTGGATCTATACCTACGAATTTCTGGGGGAAAGTTTTATACCCCAAACGAAAACTAAACACCAAATTTTAGCCATCTCGGTGTGATAATGAGGCCAAAACCTTCAAAATACCGAAAATCGTCCTATGGGTGCTATATCAAAACGTGGACCTATATAAACATTTTATGGTAAAATGTTTCTTAGCCTCTGAAAATTCAAAATACAAAGTTACAACCGATTCTGTTGTCAAATGGGACTAATACATTCAAAATATATTAAAATGACGCTTACTTTATATGGGGCGTTATATGGGGGTAATACCAAATCGTGGACCTATACAAACCAACTTTGGTAGGAATGTTTTTTGGCCTCTGGAGACACAAAATACCAAATTACAACCAATTCTGTAAAATGGGACAAATACCTTCAAAATTCCTTAAAACGACGACGCGTCACGCGTCGTTTTGTATGGGGGCTATACGAGAGCGTGGATCTACATAGCCCGCTTTCAATACTAAAATTCCTACGTAAATATAACATATTTTCCCAAAAATTCATCCACTACGTCAATCCGTTCGGACGCTAGAGTGATTTCCACAGACGGACAGACAGACAGTAGGACGGACATGGCTATATCGATGTAGAATTGCACGCTGATCAAGAATATATATATAGTTTGTGGGGTCTACAATGATTATTTCGAGTAGTTACAAACGTAGTGACAAACTTAATATACCCCCATTTTATGGTGGAGGGTATAAAAGGCACTCCGTTCACTACATTTTATTAGCAGTTGTTAGAGATCCCTACATGTACATAAATCAGTTTGTACATCTCTACAGGTAGCGGAATACATTTCCAAAAAGAGATAATCGTGTTAACATTTCCAAACATTTGTTAATACAAACTAAATAATAGCTCTGTTCCAGAACTAAAAAGTTTTTAAAATGTTTACCACTTTTACACATTTTGCGTTCCCGTACACAAAATTTATATGAAAATCGTTTACGACTTTTACAACTTTTACGACTTTTACCACTTTATAAAGTACGGGAACAGGCCAAATATTTAATTTGTGAACATTTTGCCGGTAACTCACGAGAAGAAAATTTCCCAATGGAGTGCTGTTGGAGTACATGTCGAAATCTTAACTGGTGATGGGAAGACAATATCAAACCCATTTAGCAGATGAAGCAAAAGCACTTAAGCTTGGATTAAATGAAGAGCGGAGGAAACACACATGTTTGCGATTGAATTCAATAGAGAATTTTCATAATTTGTGTTAATAAAGTTATTAATATTTTTGTTTTACACAAATAATAAATGTATTTTATTTTGTTATTCAAACCACGTGCTCTGGACTGCCTCCTATTCTACCCCAAAGGGTCAGTTAAAATGCAATGCCAAAGGGTCAGTTCAAATGCAGTGCCAAAGGTTCAGTTAAAATGCAATGCCAAAGGGTCAGTTAAAATGCGGTGCAATGGAGTGCCTCTTTCCGGGGTCACTCCCTTGTAAAAATCATGAGTGAAAATGCATAATTTGATGCACTTCCAAATCACTTGTACATTTTATTTAACTGCCTCTTTGGAGGCAAACTTTTCGCGGGGTATATATGGTATAATACGATGATAAAATTAGTGAGAAAAAAAAAACGGTTGTCATTTTAGTTATGTCGTGTTGCTCTATACCTTGATTTCAGTTAAAATAAAAACTTTATAAACTTTTTGTGCGGAAACTTTTTTATCGAATCACTTTATAATTAAGATTTTATGTAATCTTAGGTAAAAACTTATCAAAATATCATACAGGGATATGAAGTTGTAAAAAAGTCATAACCCTAATAAACATTTAGCCCGGCGGAACTTAATGTTTTTTATTTGTTTTACTATAATTTTGTTGGAATATTTTTTTACGAATTATCGTAAATTGACAATTTAAGGAAAAAAGACATAAAAAATTTGGATAACATTTTGCAAGTTTTGACGTTTTCCGTTATGCGTGAATTGTCAGTAGATTTTTATTCAAATAACTCTACGAGTGGAATACGTTTACTCATTCTTACAATATGACATGGTAAGAACAATCTTTATACTTACACCTATTGATTGCGTCGTTTCTCTACAGTCGTGTGCTGCACCATTTACAGCATATTTCGCTATCTTGCGGTGAATGAACTTTGAACAAGGAAATGGTATGGCATTTTCTTTTCCTTGTTACCTTTCCTTTAAGATAAAGAGAATCGTTTTCTGTCTGGATGTTGTTGCTCAAAATAAAGTATCGCTGTGGTCAGTGCTATCTACACACACTTGTCACAATTTTAAAGCCTGCCGTTTAACATTTTATGAGGTCATTCCGATTCAATCATGCATTACATTTTATTTACTTATTACATTGCACAAAATACGCTTAATCACTTAAATAAACATAAATAATTAACAAGTGATTCTTATCAGCATGACAGGGCAAAGCATTATCTTACAACAAGAATACAACAATAAAAAAAACTTTTTACCAATATAGAATATGGAAATAAGTATACATATAACACTTAATATAATTTACAATTCACTTTTGTAAACCTTTCCCTGCTTACTATCATCATCATTATCATCAGTCTTTCGTCCATCCTCCTGCCACTGTCTCTTGATGAGATCTGCTGCCTTTTCTGCAATCATTATGGTGGGGGCATTTGTATTACCACTGGAAATAAAGGGCATAACAGAGGCATCCACCACACGGAGATTACTGACACCTTTCACCTTCAACTGAGGGTCAACACAAGTGCTGGGATCCGCGGTAGAACCCATTTTCACTGTACCCACCGGATGATAACAAGTTGAGGAGAAATAAGAGGCATAACAACGCCAATATTCTTTTGATTTAAATTCGAATTTATCACATTCCTCTATGGGTATGTGCAGAATTTCCGCTTGTTTTTCTCTAAAGACGACTGTTTGTTCCAATTTGTTAAGATAATCAAGGCCACGCAATTGTACTTCCATATCTTCAGGATCATCATAATAGCCAGAATCAATTCGTGGTGCTTGGTCATGGGAACTTGAGGTTAACTTTACACTTCCCCTAGATTCGGGATGGGACACCAACACAAACACTGCCACCAAATCATAATTTTCAATTTCATTCATAATAACCTGCTTGAATTCATCCTTCATTGAGAAGCCATTTAGCAGTAATTCCATGCCCAAGGAATTTCCTCGTCTAAATGACAAATGATGCATTTCAACATCGGGATAAAGTGGAGATTTGCTGGTATCGGTTTGTAAAAATGCCACCAAGGGTGTACTGCCAATGGAACTTAAAGGTCCTTTTTGATGTATAATATATTGATAAATATCATCAAGGACCTGTTTGGGATTTGGTGCTGGTGCAGGAATCCGCAGAAATGCAACAGTCAAGACATGATCTTGAAGATTTTCGCCCACCGGCAAATTGTGTATCTGGGGTATGTTAAAAGGTTGCAACACTTCTCTAGGACCCACACCAGATAACATTAAAAGTTTCGGCGAGTCGATGGCACCTGCTGAGAGCACAACTTCTTTGGCCACCTTGACTTCCATGGCATGCTCGTCTTGTATTCTAAATTCAACGGAGTCCACACGATTTCCGGCGCCATTAAAATTGATTTTGTTAACAAATGCATTCTTGATAATCTTCAAATTTGGCCGATTCTTATAGACCTTGGCCAAATAACCCTTGCCAGTACTGCCACGACGTCCCTCCGACACCGTGCCTTTTATATATGAATAGCCCACATAACTGCCATCCACAAAATCCTCCACTTTTGGCAAGCCCAATTCTTTGCCAGCATTAACCAATAACTCTACCACATGTGGATCAAAATCTCCAAATTCATTGAGGCTCACAAAGCCTTTGGGGTCATTGGGACTTCCCTGGGGAGTTGTTGATTTCACGAAATAAGGCCACACATCATCATAACACCAACCCTCACTACCAGCTGCACACCACTTGTCATATTCAGCACGATTACCTCTCACATAAAGCATGGCATTAATAGCTCCACTTCCTCCCAGCAATTTACCTCTGGGCCAGTGGCAGCGTTCATTTTTAAAGGCCTTGCAGGAACGACCATTTGCCTCTGGGTAATAGGCAAAACTTAAATTCGAAAGTTGCACACCAAAGAACATTGAAGGGATCTGCAAATCAAAAGAAAAATAGCAATAACTCCTGGCTTCTCCTAACCTCTCATTTAGCATACCTCCGATTCTGGTGGTGGATCACCACCTGCCTCTAAAACCAAAACCTTAAAATGCGGATTTTCACTTAAACGGCTAGCCACCACAGAACCCGCCGAACCAGCACCAATTACCACAAAATCATATTCCTCCAAACCATGCTTTAAAGCCTCCTCAGCGTAATCCTCTGGCCATGATTCACTGCTGGAAATATTACATTGGGCAGCTAATATGCCTTCCACCAAAAGTGTTACTAAAGTATTTACTGCACCCAAACTTGGATTTGAACATTGTGCCGCCGTATAGGCACCGGCGGCAGCCGTAACACCACTAGTCGACATTTAAACACTACGCAATCCAAATAACAACTAAACAGAGTTCTCAAATAATTCCCTACTTACTACGCGTTTGTGATTACATTAATTGCAGCAGCAACAGTGCCGCTGACTACTAAAGCGATAACTTACACGACCCTGTGTCAACACTGGCAACACTCCAAATAAAATTTCAGTTATTTTGAATTACTTCGGTTATATAGGTGAGCCAATATCGCTGGCTTTGTGGAGATGTAATTTTCAGGTAGAATTTTTGTTACCGAAATTAAATTCGTGAAATCTGATTATGTTTTTTTTATTCATTGCTCTTAATTGCACTTAATTGAAAATCACAAAAAAAGCATTCAAACCTGTTTCAAAATATTTATCTAGAACAAAAAAAAAAAATAAGTGCAATATAGAAGTAGGAAGACATATCTAGAGGTACCAAACTCAAAGTTCAGTTCAACGGCCTTTCGTGTTGAAATGCCTGAGAATCGAAATAGACTTGGGAAAAAATAGACTAGAAAAAATTCTTTTTCCAGAGAAAAAATCCTGAGTCCTGTGGTCTGTGATATTGTCCTAGCGACAAAATCCTCAGTCCTGTGGTCTGCGATATTTTTTCCTGGAGTAATTTTTTCAAGAGAAAAAAACCTCTGTCCTGTGGTATGCGATATTTTTTCCAGAGAAAAAATTCTCTGTCCTGTGATCTGCGATATTTTTTCTGGAGAAAAAATGTCCTCAGTCCTGTGGTCTGCGATATTTTTTCTAGAGAAAAAAATCCTCAGTCCTGTGGTCTGCGATATTTTTTATAGAGAAAAAATCCTCAGTCCTGTTGTCTGCGATATTTTCTCTGGAGAAAAAATCCTTTGCCTTGTGGTCTGCGATATTTTTTCTAGGTCCTGTGATGGGCGATATTTTTTCTAGAGAAAAAAAATCTCAGTCGGGTGGTCTGCGATATTTTTTCTAGAGAAAAATCCTCAGTCCTGTGATCCGCGATATTTTTTGTAGAGAAAAAATCCTCATTTCGGTGGTTTGCGATATTTTTTTCTGGAGAAAAAAATCCTCTTTCCTGTGGTCTGGGTAATTTGTTCAAGAGAAAAAATTCTCAATCCAGTATCCTGTGGTCGGCGATATTTTTTCAAGAGAAGAAACCTCAGTCCTATGGTCTGCGAAATTTTTTTGGAGACAAAAATCCTTATTCCTGTTATCTGCGATATTTTTTTTTCAGAGAAAAAATCCTCAGTCCTGTGGTCTGCGATATTTTTTCTGGAGAAAAAATCCTCCGATATTTTTTCTAGAGAACAAATCTTTAGTCCTGTGGTCTGCAATATTTTATCTAGAGAAGAAATCCTCAGTCCTTTGGTCTGCGATATTTTTTCTAGAGAAAAAATCCTCTGTTCTGTGGTCTGCGATATTTTTTCTAGAGAAAAAATCCTCTGTCCTGTGATCTGCGATATTTTTTCTAGATCTGCGATCCTTATTCCTGTTATCTGCGATATTTTTTTTCAGAGAAAAAATCCTCAGTCCTGTGGTCTGCGATATTTTTTCTGGAGAAAAAATCCTCCGATATTTTTTCTAGAGAACAAATCTTTAGTCCTGTGGTCTGCAATATTTTATCTAGAGAAGAAATCCTCAGTCCTTTGGTCTGCGATATTTTATCTAGAGAAATAATCCTCAGTCCTGTGGTCTGCGATATTTTTTCTAGAGAAAAAAATCCTCAGTCGTGTGGTCTGCGATATTTTTCTAGAGAAAAAATGCTCAGTCCTGTGGTATGCGATATTTTTCCAGAGAAAAAATCATCTGTCCTGTGATCTGCGATATTTCTTCTAGAGAAAAAATGGCCTCAGTTCTGTGGTCTGCGATATTTTTTCTAGAGAAAAAATCCTCAGTCCTGTGGTCAGCGATATTTTTTCTAGAGAACAAATCCTCTGTCCTGTGATCTGCGATATTTTTTTAGCGAAAAAATCCTCAGTCCTGTGTTCTGCGATATTTTTTCTAGAGAAAAAATCCTCAGTCCTGTGGTCTGCGATATTTTTTCTGGAGAAAAAATCCTCAGTCCTGTGCTCTGCGAAAAGTTGTCAGTCCTGTGGTCTGCGATATTGTCCTAGCGACAAAATCCTCAGTTCTGTGGTCTGCGATATTTTTTCTGGAGCAATTTTTTCAAGAGAAAAAAATCCTCCGTCCTGTGGTCTGCGATATTTTTTTTAGAGAAAAAATCCTCATTCCTGTGGTCTGTGATATTTTTTCTAGAGCAAAATATCCTCTGTCCTGTGGTATGCGATATTTTTAAGAGAAACAAATCCTCAGTCCTGTGGTTTGCGATATTTTTTCTAGATAAAAAAATCCTCAGTCCTGTGGTCTTCGATATTTTTTCTAGAGAAAAAATCCTCTGTCTTTTGGTCGGCGATATTTTATCTAGAGAAAAAATCCTTAGTCCTATGGTCTGCGATATTTTATATAGAGAAATAATACTCAGTCCTGTGGTCTGCGATATTTTATCTAGAGAAAAAATCCTCAGTGCTGTTGTCTGCGATATTTTTTCTAGAGAAAAATCCTTAGTCCTGTGGTCTGCGATATTTTTTCCAGAGAAAAAAAATCATCAGGCCTGTGCTCTGCGATATTTTTCCTCAGTCCTGTGGTCTGCGATATTTTTTCTAGAGGAAAAAATCCTCAGTCCTGTGGTCTGCGATATTTTTTCTGGAAAAAAATCCTCAGTGCTTTGGTCTGGGATTTTTTTTCCAGAGAAAAAATTCTCAAGAGGAAAAATCCTCAGTCCTGTGGTCTGCGATATTTTTTCTGGAGAAAAAATCCTCAGTGCTTTGGTCTGCGATTTTTTTTCCAGAGAAAAAATTTTCGAGAGAAAAAATCCTCAGTCCTGCGGTCTGCGATATTTTTTCTAGAGAAAAAATCCTCTGTCTTGTGGTCTGCGATATTTCTTCTAGAGAAAAAATTCTCTGTCCTGTGATATGCGATATTTTTTAAAAGAAAAAAATCGTCAGTCCTGTGTCTGCGATATTTTTTCTAGAGAAAAAATCCTCAGTCCTGTGGTCTGCGATATTTTTTCTAGAGAAAAAAATCTTCAGTCCTGTGGTCTGCGATATTTTTTCTAGAGAAAAAATCCTCGGTGCTGTGATCTGCGATATTTTTTCTAGAGAAAAAAGTCCTCAGTCCTGTGGTCTGCGATATTTTTTCTAGAGAAAAAATCCTCAGTCCTTAGTGCGATATTTTTTCTAGCAAAAACATCCTCAGTCCTGTGGTCTGCGATATTTTTTGCTGGAGGAAAATCCTCAGTCCTGTGGTCTGCGATATTTTTTCTAGAGAAAAATCCTCAGTTTTCTGGTTTGCGATATATTTTCTAGGGAAAAAGTCCTCAGTCCTGTGGTCTGCGATATTTTTTCTATAGAAAAAATCCTCAGTCCTGTGGTCTGCTATATTTTTTTAGAGAAAAAATCCTCAGTCCTGTGGTCTGCGATATTTTTTCTAGAGAAAAAATCCTCGGTCCTGTTGTATGCGATATTTTATCCAGAGAAAAAATCCTCTGTCCTGTGATCTGCGATATTTTTCCTAGCGAAAAAAAGTCCTCAGTCCTGTGGTCTGCGATATATTTTCTAGAGAAAAAATCCTCAGTCCTGTGGTCTGCGATATTTTTTCAAGAGAAAAAATCCTCAGTCCTGTGGTCTGCGATATTTTTTCTAGAGAAAAAATCCTCCGTCCTGTGGTCTGCGATATTTTTCTAGAGAAAAAACCCTCATTCCTGTGTTCTGCGACATTTTTTCTAGAGAAAAAAATCCTCAGTCCTGTGGTCGGCGATATTTTTTCTAGAGAAAAAATCCTCAGTCCTGTGGTCTGCGATATTTGTTCTAGAGAAAAATCCTCAGTCCTGTGGTCTGCGATATTTGTTCTAGAGAAAAATCCTCAGTCCTGTGGTCTGCGATATTTTTTCTAGAGAAAAAATCCTCAGTCCCGTGGTCTGCAATATTTTTTATGGAGAAAAAATCCACTGTCTTGTGGTCTGCGATATATTTTCTAGAGAAAAAAATTCTCAGTCGGGTGGTCTGCAATATTTTTTTTTGGGGAGAAAAAAATCCTCGGTCCTGTGGTCCGGGATATTTTTTTTTAGAGAAAAAATCCTCAGTCCTGTGGTCTGCGATATTTTTTCCAGAGAAAAAATCCTCAGCCCTGTGATCTGCCATATTTTTACAAGAGAAAAAATCCTCAGTCCTGTGGTCTGCGATATTTTTTCTAGAGAAAAAAATCCTCATTCCTGTGGTCTGCGATATTTTTTCTAGAGAAAAAGTTCTCAGTCCGGTGGTTTGCGATATTTGTTCTGGAGCCAAAAATCCTCATCCTAATTTTTTCTGGGGAAAGTCTCCTAAGAAGGAATCTTTTGAATTTATAGATGATTTATTAACTTCATATTTGTGTTTTATAAAATTCATAATGAACTCATCACTTTCTCTGGGTGTATTGCCATTGACAAACCCTTGTTTTTTATCTCTGAACAAAAACAATATATATAAACAATTCACAACCCATCACTCCGCTGTTAGCATTTTTAACACTTTATTACCTGATTAAGTTGTAAAATTTATCAGTTAGTTTGTCTTACTGTCGGTTTGTAAATTCACATAATTTAAATTGTAACTAAGACAAATACGGATGTTATCTGATACATAAAACTATTCGAAAGCAAACAGATAAACTGCTCAGGTTCAATAGCATGTACAAACACTGTCTTAGGAAATGAGAAAACAGATAAAAATATGGCTAAGCCTATAAGATAAGTATTTTTATTGAATTTAGTTTCACGTGCCAGTGAGTTGTGACATCCCTGTGGTCATAAACTTCACAATATAGGTCATGATAATGTAAAAATTAGTTTGATTTTTTAATAAACGTTTTTATCGATAATGTACCGAAGTCTTCCTTATATTTCACATTTCTTCAATTCTCTATATAAACCAGTGAATTCACTTCGTTGGAAGTCACTGGAATCTAGTTAACCGTTAATAATATCATATATATCCTATGTTCTTTATTTAAAAATATTTTTAATACCTTTAGTCTATTTTCGAAACCATACAATTCTTAAGATTTAATAGAGTCGCAAAGTATAATCTTCCACAATTTCGGGAAATGCGCAATAACTTACCAACCAAAAATTGTTTCATTGTGGCGTAACTTCCGTACGGCTATAGTAATGCTCTCAATTCCTACAGAGATGCTATTGCACCCGGTACCTTAAAGAAATGTCCTTTCTGCTTCCACAGTCTTCACACTGCTTCACATATCAGAACTCTGTTGAAACCTTTGTCCCTGATCAACCTGCAGCAGAGTTAACCAATTAAAACATTTTATTTGCAAATTCAAAAAAATTATTTATTTAAAAAATTAAAATGTTTTTCCTAAAAATATCTTACACCCCTCCTCTCCCATTTGGCTTTTACCATATCCGCAGCCTTCTCGGCTATCATAATAGTGGGGGCATTGGTATTTCCTGTGGTAACGTAAGGCATTATGGAGGCATCCACAACTCGTAAATTTTCAACACCTTTCACCAACAACTCAGGATCCACGCAAGCACTTCCATCTTCTAACGAACCCATTTTCACAGACCCCGCTTGATGATAACAGCTGCTTGAGAAATACTTAACATAGCAATACCAATACTCAGGAGATTTAAAACGATACCTGTCACATTCTTGAATGGGCACTTGCATGATTTCCATTTGATTTCTTCTATAGGCCTGGGTGTTTTCCAATTCCAGCATATAATTGATACCTGCCATTAAAATTTCCAAATCCTCAGGTTCCTTTAAATAACCCGATTCTATAATTGGTGGATCTTGATAGGAAGATGTGCGCAATTTCAAATTACCCCTAGATTTGGGGTGAGATTGTACCACAAATTTCGCCAAAATGGTATAGGATTCCAATTCCCTTAAAAGGTGGGCTTGAAGTTCCTTTTTCACTGTTAAACCATTTAGCAGTGTCAACATACCGTTCCTGTTACCTCTTCTCAGTAGAATGTGATGTATTTCTAGATCAGGATAGGGTGATGGTGATAGGGGATGTGCTTTTATAAAGCCGGTCATGAGAGCGGTGCCAATACTACTCAATGGACCGTTGTTGCTGGTTAAATATTGAAAGGTTGCTGCAGTAGCATCTAGGGGATTGGGTGGCGGTGCTGGTATGCGGAAAAACAGCAACGCCAATACATGATCTTGTAGATTTTTACCAACAGGCAAATCATGTAGGACCGGTATGTTCAAGGGCCTTAAAACTTCTAAGGGTCCCACACCGGAAAGCTGCAACAGTTTGGGTGAATCTATTGCCCCTGCAGAGAGTATTACTTCACGACCCACATTCACACTTAGTTGAAGTTTATTTTTCAACACAAATTCCACGGAATTTACCTTTCGCCCCTGGGAATCAAAGTTTATTTTGGTGACCTGGGCATTTTTTATGATCCTGAGGTTGGGTCGCTTTGCCACCTTGGCCAAATAACTTTTACCCGTACTTGAACGTTTACCATTTTCCACATTGCCTCGAACATAGGCATAACCCACATAGCTACCGTCAACAAAATCATCGACCAGAGGTTGCTTAAGCTCCTGGGCTCCTTGCAGAACCACTGAAATTATGTCCTCTGTAAAACGTCCAAAATGATTGAGGGTAACGTAACCCCGGGGATGGGTGGCATTGCCTTGAGGTGTAACAGCTTTTTGGAAATATGGCCAGACATCATCATAACACCAACCATGGCTGCCTTCCTTACACCAAAGATCATAATCCTGGCGGGTGCCCCTGACAAACAACATGCCATTCATGGCCCCAGTGCCGCCGATGGTCTTGCCTCGTGGCCAATGACAGCGGTCATTTTCAAAGGCCAGGCAGGTGCAACCACCATCCGGTTCTGTGAAATAACGATAGGCATGTTGTGTATGCTGCATGGCATAGAATACATCGGGAATCTGAGAAGAAAAGCAAGAAACTGTACCTTCATCTTGGATCCTTTAAATTTTACTCACCTCTGATTCTGGTGGTGGATCTCCTCCTGCCTCCAATACCAACACATTCCATTGTGGATTTTCACTCAGGCGGCTGGCCATTACCGATCCCGCCGTACCAGCACCAATGACCACAAAATCATAAGGCTCCTTAAGGCCATTCTTTAAAACTTGTTCAGCATAATCCTCAGGCCATAAGGCCTTATTCGATATATTACATTGGGCGGAAAGTACACTTTCCACCAATAAAGAAACCAAGGCATTTACTGTTCCCACGCTTGGTATTGGACACTGGGCGGAACAACCAACGCCAGCAGATGATGCTGCAGCCGAGGCTGTTATATCTGTTAACCACATTTTTAAGACTAAAAGATTTAAAAGAGCTGCAATGGAGTTAAATTAAATTATTCGACTTTTGTTGACAGGGTTTTTGTTTTTGTATTTTCAATTGTTTTGGAATTGAAACAAAACCAGATTTTTTGTGCATCCAAGTTAATATCAAAATAATTTTTGTATTCAATTTTAAACAATAACAACACACCACATAGCCTTGTTTTATATGTAGTGCCATTAAACAGTCGTTCGTACTTGTGTGCGATTGCAGCTGAACTCTGGCCATAGCTTACAACAGAGAAGCGTTTGTCATTGACATAAATAATTGTATTCAGGGTTATTGAGAGCCTTTTCCATGTACCTTAAATAAATATTTATTTTTAAATGTTCTGGGACCACAGACCAACCTATGAGGCGGATAGCTCCAAAACGGCCTAACCCTCACTTGCAAAAAACAAACTGGCTATACTGATGTAACCGAAACCTTTTGAAATAAATACTAAAAAACCCCTATTGTATTGTTTTAGCAGGTAGTGTTATACAATATAATAGGGAGTTTGTCGAATGTGACCCCTACAATCTTGGGGTAGTTGGTGGTCGGAATTCTGCTACTATAGACCATGACATTCAACTCAGTGCTCACTTCTGCGGTCCATGTGAACAATAGAGTGGCCGTAGACTTAGTGGCGGATATTTGCATAGGCCTCACGTGAAAAAATGTGGTAAGATAGGAGTGTCGCCTTTCACAAATGACAGCAGGGTAGGTACCTGACGCCAAGATCCAACAATCATCCGCATACGTTACGAGATCTCGTTACGATCTCAATGTCATCTCAGAGGAAGAGGTTTAAAAATTCCGTAGATATCACCTCATTTTGGGGAACGCTCTGCTCACTCTACGGGGCTTTGCATATTCCTCGCGTGAAAAAGGTAGGATAGGAGTTTCACCTTTCACAAATGACATCAGGGTAGGTACCTGACGCCAAGATCCAACAATCATTCGCATACGTTACGAGATCTCGTTACGATCTCAATGCCGTCTGAGAGGCAGAGGTTAAACAATTCCGTAGATATCACGCCATCTTGAGGAACTCTGTGCTTCACTCTACGGGGCTTGGATTTCGAGTTCCTAAATTTCCATACGACTAGCGTCCACACATATAATTGATTACCCAACGTTACAATCCTGGACGGAGAGTATTCTGCTCAAAGTCGTAAAACAGCGTGGAGTGCTTGACAGTATCGATGGCTTCTGATAAGTCGAGCGCAACCATCACAGTTCAATTGCACGGCTTGCTCTGGTTGAGTCCTCTACTAATATCTGGGGAGATGCCTGTTTCTGTTTTTGTCGCTGGGGAGGACTAAGGTCGCAAGGGTCTTTGCTAAGGGCTTCAAAAGCGAGACCGATTTCGATAGACCCCTTGATGACATCCTTGCCTGGCTTCAGTAGCGGGACCACCTTGCCAATTTCCCAGACAGATTGAGAACTTTAGTGAGATACTCGTCTCATCCAACTGTCCCATCTCATCCAATTGTTTCAGCGTTACCGTTCCATCAGGACCCCACGCTTTGGATGATTTAGCGTTCCTGATGGCATTCGCAACATTATCCATTGTATGTTGTGGCGGTTCATTCTCAGAAGGAAGAGATCTAATGCGACGTAGTAGTTTTCGCTTCACCTCGACATTGCCGGGGTGCTAGGAAAACTGTCGTGTGAAATAACTTGCGCACCACTTCAGATCAGTCTACGTAACATCGCCAAACGTGACGGGGCTCCTATATTCCTTCTTTCCAGGGTTCGGGAGGGACATAACCGTTGCCAACATTTCACTTATTCCGACTACAATGTCGCAACTTTTCATATTATTTAGCCACTTTTTCCGATTATGCTCACCGACCAACCTTTTAACTACCAGTTGCAGCTTTATGACTCTGGGGTTGGCACGACGTTCATTTGGCCCATCACGCTCATTTGCTAATCGTGTCGCCTCTTCTGGGAAATTTGGTCTCACTTAGGGTATTCTACTAGCAGTTATGTAACGAGCGGCTGCTACAGTGATAATGTCCCGGAATGTTCTCTCAGCTACCCGAGAATCTGAGGGAATTTACAGCTCTCTGAAGCGGTAATTGGTAAATTCTCTGAAACCTTGCCAATCAGCTTTCCCATGGTTCAGAAATGTAAGGCGTTCAGAGGTTATGAAGTCGGAAACGATGATAGGTAGATGGTGCGAGCGCAGAGAATTGACGGGTTTCCAAAAACACATAACTGCTGAGGTGACGGTCTCTTGTCGAAGATTCCACCGAGTCAATCCGATGTATAGAACCGGTTGCCGTGGGATATCAGTAGAGGACAGAACCGGAGCAGGCCGTGCGACCGAGCAATCATGGTGGCTCTGGACCTATCAAAGGCATTCGATACCTCATGCCAAGCTGTTCAAGGATATAGAGAAGACTACTCTCCAGCCGTGTTTGAAACGTTGGGCAATCAACTATATGTGCGGACGCCAGTCGTTTGTGGAATTCAGAAACAAGAAGTCTAAAACCCGTAGAGTGAAACAGGGAGTTCCCCAAGTAGAGGTGATATCTAAGGAACTGTTTAACCTCTACCTTTCTGAAATTCCACACCTTCCAGACGATCAAGGGTCCACCACTACAAAAAAATTTTCACCGCTAGAGGGAGACTTCTCTTATATTAATGAGTGCACCCCGATTCATATTAGCTCAATGATATGGGACGGACCTACTGTTTACTGCCGAGACCGAACGGCGTGTCTTAAGGCACAACTTTTAGAGAAGTTTTACATGGCTGAAATACTCAGGAAATGTCGCCAACATTACTGAGAGGTATTTTGAAAACGTTGAAATGTTTGATGTTGCCTGGCCGGGGAATCGAACCCACGACTTTCAGCGTGCAAGGCGGCTATGCATACCATTGCACCACGGTGGCACCTAACGTGTAACGTTCGATAGCATGTTTAAGTCGTCAGCGCAAGTCACAGGTATTTGCAATAAGATCAGATGTAGGAACAAGGTCCTCAAGTCGGTGGTCCGCAACAATTGGGGTGCTGATAAAGAAACCTTGGTGGCCTTTTACA
The DNA here is from genome assembly GCF_047663935.1 of Musca autumnalis. Taxonomy (NCBI): domain Eukaryota; kingdom Metazoa; phylum Arthropoda; class Insecta; order Diptera; family Muscidae; genus Musca; species Musca autumnalis. Next base: position 33,752,701 of record NW_027411866.1, on the reverse strand, counting down.
AAACAATAGACCAGCGTGGTATGTAAATGTTAGCGCTACGCAGTGGAAGAATATTCAAACCTGTCAGAATGCCGCCCTGAGGACTGCAACAGGATACCTCCTCATGACGCCAGTGGACCATCTTCATGACGAGACGAAGGTTTAACCGGTGCATTAGCACAACAGGATGTTGTGGATGCAGTACCTGCTTGGGTGTTATCGCCGTAAGCATCCCTGTCACGATTTAACGGAGTCAAGCTCAAACGATATGGAACTGTACTGTGTATTAGGAAGGCATCATCCATTTCATGTGCGATCATTCTGCAAAACGTTGTAACCATCTCAACGTTGCAAGCTACAGGTGGCTGTGAGCTTTGTTTTCTGAATCGCGGCTACCATAATGGTTTTAGACCCCAAGTATGTTTGGACGAAATCCGTTTCCGACAATTTGGAGTCGATTTAGCAATGTTTGTCTGTCTGGCTGGCTAGAGCGAACGATAACTCTCGAACGGATCAACCGATTGGTCCAAAATTTAGCTTTCGTAGTATTTTGTCCAAACTTAGTTTAAGTTCGAAGATGATTTATATTGATCCACTCCTTCCGGTACCTCACCCACAAAAGTTCGAAAATATTCGGAAAATTTGTGGGCACGATAACTCTTGAAGGGAATAACCGATTTGTCCATACTTTGCACATCGTGAAATTTCTACCAGACTTAAATGTGGTACCAATCGGTCCACACCTTCGGTTCCTCCCACACAAATTTTCTAAAAAGTTCAGTTTAGGACCTGCTCTCGAAACGCTTTGATTTTTGTTGTAATAACTTGTATTCACTGCGCTCCATACAACGGTACAAGTCTCATCAGGCGCAAGTCCATATTTCCTGAGAAAATGGCCCAAAAGCTGTAAAAAACCCCTATGGCACCGTGTGTAATGATTGGAGCGGAAGATAACTCTCGAACGGATCTGCCGATTCGGTCCAAAATTTGCCTTCGTAAAAATGCATCCCGAAAGGTCTAAAAATCCCTGTGGCACCATATGTAGTGGCTGGAAAGCACGATAACTATCGAACTGTTCAACCGCTTTGGTGCAAAATTTGGCCTTCGTCATATTTTGGCCAAACTTAGTTTCAGTTTGAAGATGGCCAATACCGGTCCACAACTTCCGTTACTTCCACCCCAATATTTTAAAATATTACTCCATAATAGACTATATCGGTCCATTCCTTTATGTACCTCCTCCGCAACACTTTTGAACTTTAATCCTAATCCACATTTTTGTCAGCAAGTTCAAATGTCCAAAAAGAGCCACAAAATTCTGAAAAGACCCTAAATACATTCGATCTGTCCGTAGATGAAAGCTTCAATTCACATAGGCTGTGGATATATCTCCGTCGGCAAAGCCAACTGATACTTTTTTATTTGTTCGACTCATAAAATTCACAATTTCGCTGACCTTATTGCAGGAATTATGCATTACCGGAGCGCTAAACAACAACTTGTCCTGCATTCTGGAAGATGTTCTTCCCAGCTATACATTGTCCGTTGTGGTAGAACTTCAATACGGTTATAGCAATGTCCTCAATATCGATAGCGAACGTATTGTACTGTAAAACCCTCAATGTACTTCACATATTTGTTCATTTATCCATTTAATCCAACAAATCCGCACCCCATCGATATAGTGTTCAGTGCAGAATCTATAAAGTCCTTAGAAATTGTTCTGCTTCTCCAACTCTTATTCTCTATGATGTTGTGCCCCTTCAGCCTACAAAGACCTTACGATACTTTAGATTTATTCAATTTACCTGTTGAACCATCGAATCGACACTCTATTGATACAGTGTTGCGGAATCTATAAAGCCCTTACAACCCATAATTTGTCCCTAATAAATTCGGCGAAACGATATTCAAATTTAAATATTTTATCATACTTTTTCTCAATTTCTTTATAAAAAACTAAAAATAGAACATTGGTGGCGTTTATTTAATTGGGATAGCTGTTACAATTTTGATTTTTCAAAATAGTCTGGCTTAATCCCTTTTGTTGTTTTAATATTTAAAACAACAAGTTTATTAGTGGAGAAGGTTTGGCATTGTTCGCCAAGGGGTAAGGCAAGGAAGACTAGTTTCGATCCACGCCACTGGATCTCATCAGTTCCCTTTGTTTCTTGTTTGTGGATATTTGTGGATATTGAAAAATAACTTCGGTGGAGAATATCCACAAACAAGAAACAAAGGGAACTGATGAGATCCAGTGGCGTGGATCGAAACTAGTCTTCCTTGCCTTACCCCTTGGCGAACAATGCCAAACCTTCTCCACTAATAAACTTGTTGTTTTAAATATTAAAACAACAAAAGGGATTAAGCCAGACTATTTTGAAAAATCAAAAACTAAAAATTTTTCTTAAAACTACGTTCTATGTCTGCTGTCCCATTTGACCTTTACCATATCCGCTGCCTTCTCGGCAATCATAATAGTAGGGGCATTGGTATTTCCTGTGGTAACATAAGGCATTATGGAGGCATCCACAACTCGTAAATTATCAACACCTTTCACCAACAAATCAGGATCCACGCAAGCACTTCCATCTTCCAACGAACCCATTTTCACAGATCCCGCTTGATGATAACAGGTAGTTGAAAAATACTTAACATAGCAATACCAATACTCAGGAGATTTAAAACGATATTTATCACATTCTTTAATGGGTATATGCATAATTTCCATTTGACGGCTTCTATAGGCGTGGGTGTTTTCCAACTCCATCATATAATTGATTCCTGCCGTTAAAATTTCCAAATCTGCGGGTTCTTTTAAATAACCCGATTCTATAATAGGTGGATCTTTATAGGAAGATGTACGCACTTTCAAATTTCCCCTAGATTTGGGATGAGATTGTAGCACAAGTTTCGGCACTATCGTATGGGATTCCAATTCCTTTAGAAGGTAGGCTTGAAATTCCTTTTTCACTGTTAAACCATTTAGCAGAGTCAACATACCGTTCCTGTTTCCTCTTCTCAGTAGATTGTGATGTATTTCTAGATCAGGATAGGGTGAAGATGATAGGGGATCCGCTTTTATAAACCCGATCATGTGAGCGGCGCCAACACCACTCAATGGGCCGTCATTGGTTGTTAAATATTGAAAAATTGATGTAATCGCATCCTGGGAATTGGGTGGTGATGCTGGTATGCGGAAAAATAGCAACGCCAATACATGATCTTGTAGATTTTTACCCACAGGCAAATCATGTATGACGGGTATCTTTAAGGGCCTTAAAACCTCTAAGGGTCCCACACCGGAAAGCTGTAACAGTTTGGGTGAATCAATTGCTCCCGCAGAGAGTATTACTTCACGACCCACATTCACACTTAGTTGAGTTTTATTTCTCAACACAAATTGCACGGAATTTACTTTTCGCCCCTGGGAATCCAAGTTCAATTTAGTGACCTGGGCATTCTTGATGACCCTGAGATTGGGTCGCTTTGCCACCTTGGCCAAATAACTTTTGCCCGTACTTGAACGTTTACCATTTTCCACAGTGCCTCGTACAAAGGCATAGCCCACATAGCTACCGTCAACAAAATCATCGACCAGAGGTTGCTTAAGCTCCTGGGCTCCTTGCAGAACAACTGAAATTATGTCCTCTGTAAAACGGCCAAAATGATTGAGAGTAACATAACCCCGGGGATGGGTGGAATTGCCTTGAGCTGTTACAGCCTTTTGAAAATATGGCCAGACGTCATCATAACACCAACCGTGGCTGCCTTCCTTACACCAAAGATCATAATCCTGGCGAGTGCCTCTCACATATAACATACCATTAATGGCTCCGCTGCCACCAATGGTCTTGCCTCGTGGCCAATGGCAGCGGTCGTTTTCAAAGGCCCGACAGGTGCAGCCACCATCCGGCTCAGTGAAATAACTGTACGCATGTTGGGTATGTTGCATGGCGAAGGATATTTCGGGAATCTGAGAAGAAAGAAAAATACTGAACCTTCGTTGAAATTCCTCTAAATTCTACTTACCTCTGATTCTGGTGGTGGATCTCCTCCTGCCTCCAATACCAAAACTTTCCATTGTGGATTTTCACTCAGGCGGCTGGCCATTACCGATCCCGCCGTACCAGCACCAATGATCACAAAATCATAAAACTCATTAAGGCCATTCTTTAAAGCTTGTTCTGCATAATCCTCAGGCCATAAGGCCTTAGTCGATATATTACATTGGGCGGAGAGTATAGTCTCCACCAATGCAGAAACCAAAGTATTTACTGCTCCCACATTTGATATGGGACACTGGGCCGAACAGCCGGCCGTTGGTGGTGATGCAGCTGACCACATTTTCACGACTAAAACATCTGCAATGAAGTTAACTGAAACTATTCGACATTTGGTTTTATTTTTTTGCTTTTTTTTCAGTTTCAACGTTTTATGCGTGATTTTTTTATTTTTTGTCATTAATAACAGCACAACTTGCTCTGCATGACCTTGTTTATGCTTTAAAAATGACATATGACAATATTGTGTGCTTGCAAATAAACTCCGGTCAAAGCTTACAAAAATACGCTCATCTTTCAATTGCATGAACAAGAAACTCCATCGTCTGAGACAAGAAATAATAAAAATAGTCTGGGAGAGTTTTCGGAATTTTACTTTTAGGTTTACGACATTGTTGTCGTAAACGTTATAAATTTCAAAAACGTTTATAAAACCTTCTTCGAAGAGAAAAAGAAAACTTTAGCACTAAATTTTTAAGTATCCTACACTTTGATATAAAGTTCAAAGATTTCAAAACTGATATAAAACATGAACAGTGATAAATATGTATAACTGTGCTAGTTTTTAACAAGTGAACAAGGGCTATAGTCGTGACGAGGCCGACTATGTGATACCCTACACCACTACCCCTGTCCATAGGCTTTTCACTGGTAAACATTTCTTTTAGGGAGATACGAGGATCACAGGAAAACTTTCTGGCCTAGGCAACACCCAATGTCGCCACGCGTAATTTGAATTTTTTTTTTTGGAAAGTTTGACAGTTTTTAGCCTAAGCGTTCTCAGGACAGTTTGACATACGACCATGTGTTGTTTTGTTTACAGTGGCTTGATTGAGACACCTCAAATACATGGTTTTTGAACGCTTTTACAGCATCCTCTGGCGACTGCTGCTATTTTCGGGTTTATACGCATGATTCGTCATCTGGATCCATCTTATAAACGTCTTTCGAAGCACCGCGATTAACATCGATCAACACGGGATCCAACGAGAAAAACCCCCAGTTTAGCCGTCAAGTGATAATGCAATATCAAATGTTAGTAAGTGGAATTAATGCTCAAGGATGTCTCTATCTCATGCGGCACAACGGCCGTTTTTAAACGACCCTCACGACCTTCGATTTTTAGCGAATGTCGGCCTCGATTGAATTCATTAAAAAGGCTCAATGTATTGCATAGGCCAGAGACTTTTTTATTTTCCCTCGTGAACAAAAAGAGTTGTACTGCTTTTGATATCACGTTTTAAATAAGCAGCTGGAACCAAGACACAAGAATTCGGCATACATAGATACTCTCCTCAGTAGCACACGATCAAGGTATCGGGATAAATTAAGAAAACGTAAACGTATATTCCACCCAAAAAAGAAACAAAATAATGACAGTGAGAAAAACTCCATATGTACAAAATGTCTATAAATGAAATTAAAATAAAAATGAACAAAAAATAAAAAAACATCGATTTAAGAAATTCAAAACTTTAGATTTAGTAAAGACACCAACCCAACATTGGAAACGACTTGGTAACCAGGACAACAAAATGTATAAATTTGAACATGTGTGAGTTCCGCTAAGTTGCGCGATCACGACCGTTTTGTTTCTATCGAAGATATGAATTTGGAATACAGAGCTCCCCTGTTTCCGTAGCTGTAGCTCACAAGAAAGCTACAGGGTAGTAACTTCAAGGGGACAAATGTTGCAAGCTTTAATTCTGGTAGTGGGTAAACCAAATGAGTTTAAATTTAGCCCTAATTGTACACCTTGATCCAAAAATTTTACTAAGAATGGTGTATCAAACAGTGGTTCAGCCACAACCTCCTGTAAATTTTAATAGTCCATTTGCCAGGAATTATTATTTCGCAGTGTAACTACTTTTAGGCATATCTACACGAAGAAAACAACAAATATTTTTCGCTTTTGTTTTGTTCAAGCATTTTAATTGCAATCCAAAACTACCATCTTTTGCTCCAAACATAAAAAAACAAAAACAACTTTCGAAATTCCGCAATATTGTAAAAATCATCAACAATACCGATGGTAGGAACTATCATAATCTAGAATCTTTAAAATAAATATAGCCATTTAAAAAATTAGCTTTTGTTGGAGTTTTGAATATGTATTGTTATTGAAAATTTCTATAATTAGTTCAAAAATACATATTTTTGACTATACCCTCTTCCGTTAACTTGTTGAGTATTTGCTCTGGATTCTATTGAAAGTTCTAACAATATGTATTGTCTATTTTGACCAAAACTATTGTAAACTGCAACAATAAATATTGTTACTTCTGACCAAAACTATTGAAAGTTCTAATAATATTTATTGTCCATTTTGACCAAAACTATTGTGAATTGCAAAAATAAATATTGTTACTTCTGACCAAAGCTATTGTAAGTTCTAACAATATTTATTGTTCATTTTAATCAAAACTATTGTGAATTGCAACAACAAATATTGTTACCTCTAACCAAAACTATCGTTATTACATGTTTAGTCCACAAACTATTGTAAGTTCTAACAATATTTATTGTCCGTTTTGACCAAAAGTATTGTAATTTGCGAAAATAAATATTATTACTTCTGACCAAAACTATTGTAAGTTCTAATAATATTTATTGTTCATTTTAACCAAAACTATTGTGAATTGCAACAACAAATATTGTTATCTCTAACCAAAACTATCGTTATTACATGTTTAGTCCAAAACGTTATAGTGCCAAAGTGACAATACATATTTATATTTATAGCACATAATATATTCCAGTGTAACAATAGCGATTGTTGGATTGACAATACTACATAAGGAATCCAAAAATATGTTAACAATATATATTGTGCACTTGGAATATTGTTGGATAACACATATTTTTTCTCTGCGTGTACGAACAGTAGAAACAATTTTTCAGTAAGAAGCAATTTTAAGGAAGAGTAAAACGTTTCTGAACCAATATGAACTCTAGGGACGAGGTCTTCAGTCCTCATTTAGAAAAAAAAAACGAAAGCCTACATGCTTAAGTAAATCGGCTTTGAATCAATTACACGTACGAACTCAAAATTAAGACATTATGTACATTATTAGGGCAACGACATCTATTTGGGAAATTTTAAACACTTCGCTTAGTAAAGACACCATTGCAAATAACAGGGTGACTTTTTTTACTGTACAAGGCGGCAAAATCTTCAGTCCTCATTTAGAAAAAAAAATCCGAAAGCCAACATGCCTAAGTAATTCGATATTGAATCAATAACGAATTCAACGGGATGGCATTAGAAAACGACACATATTTGGCGATTTTCGCTTAGTAAAGACTACCACAATTCCAACTAACATGGAGCTTCAGTCCTCATATAGATAAACAATCCGAAAGCCAACGTGTCTAAGTAAAACGAGCTTTAATCAATTGCAAACTCAAAGGTACGACATGATAAAAACGACATCTCTTTGGGAAAAATTGATTGCAAATGATATTGGCTGCGACATCTTCAGTTATCATTTCGAAACAAAATCCGAAAGCCTATATGCCTAAGTTAATCGGTTTTGAAACAATTACGAACTCAAAGGGACTATGTAAATTATGATTTAAATTTTTAGAACAACGACATCTATTTGGAAAATTTGAAACTCTCTGCAAAGTGAAGACTATCACCATTCCAAATGACATGGTGACTTTTTTACTTTGCTAAGCGGCGAGATCTTCAGTCCTAATCCAGCATGCCTAAGCCAACATGCCTAAGTAAATAGATCTTGAATCAATATCGAATTCAAAGGGATGACATTAGTAAACGACATCTATTTGCCGAATTTGAAACTTTTCGCTCAGTGAAGACTGTAAATAACATGGTGACTTTTTACTTTGCAAGGCGGCAAGAGCGACCTCATTTAGAAAAAAAATCCGAAAGCCATCATGCCTAAGTAAAACTGTTTTAATTCAATTACGAACTCAAAGGTGCCACATGATAAAAACGACATCTCATTGGGAAAAATTAAACTCTTCGCTTAGCACAGACTACCACCATTGCAAATGACATGGTAACCGCTTTACTTTGCAAAGCGGCGAGATCTTCAGTACTCGTCTACCAGAAAAATGCGAAAGCCTACATGCCTAACTAGATTGGTGTTAAATCAATTACAAACTCAAATGGGTTAGCATTGGGAAACGACATCTATTTGGCGAATTTGAAACTCTTCGCTTAGTGAAGACAACCACCATTGCAAATAACATGGTTACTTTTGTATGTACTTTGCAAGGCGGCAAGATCTTCAGGCCTCATTAAGAAAAAAATCCGAAAGCCTACATGCCTAAGTAAAACGGTTTGTAATCAGGTGCGACCTCAAAGGCACGACATGATAAAAACCTCATCTATTTGGGAAAATTTAAACTCATCGCATAGCATAGACTGCTACCATTGCAAATGACAGGGTGACTTTTTTAATTTACAAGGCGGCGAAAGTATGCATGCCTAATTAAATTGTTTTCGAATCAATATGAATTCCAAAGGACAACATGCTGTAAATGATTATATTGCGAGACGCCACCTGATTCATGAACTTTTTGTTATCCTGTCTCGGAATCGCTGACTACCATCTCTCGCTGCACGGTGTCGCAACCATATTCAGTTGTATTTCAGGAGCTCTAAAAGAGTTATGGATTAACTTGTAATGCGAAATTATATATTACAAGGTCGCCACTCGATTCATGAAGATTTTGTTACCTTGCCTTGGAATCGCTGACTACCATCTCTCGTCGAGAGAGAGAATGACTGGGTAAGAAAATGTTTATGAATCAAGTGGCGTCCTTGTAATATATAACTTCGCATTACAAGTTAATCCATAATTCTTTTAGAGCTCCTGAAATACAACCGAATATGGTTGCGACACCGTGCAGCGAATACAGAGGAAACAGAACCTGATAACTGAAATAATACACAAACGAACATATTTGCGTTGCTACAACAACAGCAACGGGTTTCTAAGATAAGTCATTTATCTGACCTGGTGCCACAAGGGTGATATCTGGCGAGCTGTGACAATCTCCTCTTGTCATCGTAGGAGCATCTTCATTGACCGTGCAACACGTGGAGCCATCAATTTACTTGTCCAGCGCTGTACCCCTCTGGTTACAATCTAGGACGTAATGCCAAAGCTCATGATGGGCACTGAAGCCCTTTAGCATCAGACGGGTATTGCCCTCTAAAACAGCGTCAGGCACCATACTTTTCTATTGCATACTTTACGGGGTGTCATTGTGTGAATACATGCTTTTTCAATGGGTTGAATTGTGTGTGTGGAGAGAGCAACGGTAAATGAGCGCACACGGGCGCCTAATCGCCTGACGCTGCTCTAAAAGCAAGGTATAACGCGGGGCTCAGCTATTCGTCGGAGGTATGAGCACACTAAGCAGCTCTACCTCGGCATTGGCACACTTTACTGCTACCTCCATACATTCCATGTATGGACGACTAGAGTCAAGCTCAAGCGATACAGGACTATATTGGATAGACTGATGTATTGGAAGGCAAGTCCTGTTCCTCCATTTCGTGTGCGATGTTTCAGCAACCATTTCGGTAACCATCTCAACGTTGCACGCTACAAATGGCGGTGAGCTTTGTTTTCCGAATCGCGGCGACCATGATGTTTTTTCAACTCACAAAATACACAATTTCGCTGACCTTATTGCGGAGACGGTAGCAATTGAATTGCAGGAATGAATTTTCGGAACGCTGCCTAAAGCAGCATTGTCCTGCAGTTTCAGGAAGTAAACTTTAAATTCCCATCCAAACATAGTCTGTTGAGGCATAAATTCAATACGGGTATAGTAATGTTCTCAACTTCGATAAAGATCGTATTGTACGGTAAAACCCTCAATCCGCAAATCCGCTTCCCATCGATATAGCGTTCAGGGCCGAATTTATAAAATCCTTAGAAATTGTGTTTCTTCTTCTTCTTCTCCAACTTTTATCCTCTAAGATGTTGTGCCCTTCCAGCCTACAAAGTCCACCCGATGCTTTAGATTTCTTCAATTTACCATTTGAACCGACAAATCGACACTCTATTGATACAGTGTTGTGGAATCTATAAAGGCCTTAGAATTGTCCTTAATAAATTCAGGGAAAGGATATTCAATTCACCCAATCCTAGTCAACAAATTTAAACATTTTATCATACTTTTTCTCAATTTCTTTATAGAAAACTAACAATTTTTCTTAAAACTACGTTCTATGGCTGCTCTCCCATTTCGCCTTTACCATATCCGCTGCCTTCTCGGCAATCATAATAGTGGGGGCATTGGTATTTCCTGTGGTAACATAAGGCATTATGGAGGCATCCACAACTCGTAAATTATCAACACCTTTCACCAACAACTCAGGATTCACGCAAGCACTTCCATCTTCCAACGAACCCATTTTTACAGATCCCGCTTGATGATAACAGGTAGTTGAGAAATACTTGACATAGCAATACCAATACTCAGGAGATTTGAAACGATATTTATCACATTCTTTAATGGGTATATGCATGATTTCCATTTGATTGCTTCTATAAGCCTGGGTGTTTTCCAACTCCATCATATAATTGATTCCTGCCATTAAAATTTCCAAATCTTTGCGGTCCTTTAAATAACCCGATTCTATAATAGGTGGATCTTTATCAGAAGATGTACGCACTTTCAAATTTCCCCTAGATTTGGGATGAGGTTGTAGCACAAGTTTCAGCACTATCGTATGGGATTCCAATTCCTTTAGAAGGTAGGCTTGAAGTTCCCTTTTCATTGTTAAACCATTTAACAGCGTCAACATGGCGTTCCTGTCACTTCTTCTCGAAAGAATGTGATGTATTTCTAGATCAGGATAGGGTGATGATGACAAAGGATCCGCTTTTATAAACCCAGTCAAGGCCAGAGGGCCAACACCACTTAAAGGACCATCATGAAAAGTTAAATATTGAAAAGTTGCTGAAGCACTATCCAGCGGTTTAGGTGGCGGTGCTTGTATACGGAAAAACAGTAACGCAATCACATGATCTTGTAGATTTTTGCCCACAGGTAAATCATGTAGAACAGGTATTTTCAAGGGCCTTAAAACTTCTGAGGGTCCCACACCGGAAAGCTGCAATAGTTTGGGTGAGTCAATTGCACCTGCTGAGAGTATTACCTCACGACCCACTTGAACACGCATTTGAGATTTATTTCTCAACACAAATTGCACCGAATTTACTTTTTTCCTTTTAGAATCAAAATTTAATTTTGTGACTTGGGCATTCTTAATTATCCTAAGGTTAGGACGCTTTGCTACCTTGGCCAAATAACTTTTGCCCGTACTTGAACGTTTACCATCTTCCACAGTACCTCGTACATAGGCATAGCCCACATAGCTACCTTCAATAAAATCATCGACAAAAGGTTGCTTTAGCTCTTGAGCTCCTTGCAGAATCACTGAAGTTATGTCCTCCGTAAAACGTCCAAAATGATTGAGTTTAACATAACCTTGGGGATGGGTGACATTACCTTGAGGTGTAACAGCCTTTTGGAAATATGGCCAGACATCATCATAACACCATCCGTGGCTGCCATCCTTACACCAAAGATCATAATCCTGACGGGTGCCTCTCACAAATAACATACCATTAATGGCTCCGCTGCCACCAATGGTCTTGCCTCGTGGCCAATGGCAGCGGTCGTTTTCAAAGGCCCGACAGCTGGAGCCACCATCCGGCTCAGTGAAATAACTGTACGCATGTTGGGTATGTTGCATGGCAAAGAATATATTGGGAATCTGAGAAGAAAGAAAAATACTGAACCTTCATTTAAATTTCTCTAAATTCTACTTGCCTCTGATTCTGGTGGTGGATCTCCTCCTGCCTCCAATACCAAAACCTTCCATTGAGGATTTTCACTAAGCCTTCTGGCCATTATCGATCCCGCCGTACCTGCACCAATAACCACAAAATCATAAGGCTCCTTAAGGCCATTCTTTAAAGCTTGTTCTGCATAATCCTCAGGCCATAAGGCCTTATTCGATATATTACATTGAGCGGAGAGTACACTCTCCACCAAAAGAGAAACCAAAGTATTTACTGCTCCCGTGCTTGATATGGGGCACTGGGCCGAACAGCCGGCCGTTGGTGGTGATGCAGCTGACGGCATTTTCACGACTAAAACACATCTGCAATGAATTTCATTTAAGTTATTCGACATTTGGATTTTATTTTTTTGTTTGGTTTTTTTTTCAGTTTTAGCGTTTTTGTGCGTGATTTTTTTATTTTTTGTTCAAGAGTAACAGCACTATTTGCTCTGCATGACCTTGTTTGTGCTTTAAAAGTGTCATATGACAATCTTGTGTACTTGCAAATAAACTCCGAAAATAAACATCGAAGCTTTCAATTGCATGAACAAGAAACTCGATTGCATTCTAGTGTGCCTTCACCAAGTTGTCTCAGACAAGAAATACGAGGGGCACTAGAAAACTATCTGGCCTATGCAACACGCAATGTCGCAAGGCGTCATTTGACATTTTTTTTTTTTTTTTTTTGAAAGTTTGACAGTTTTTAGCCTAAGCATACTCAGTCTCCCTTGTCCCGTACGGGATGTTGTGGAACAATGTTTTTATACTCAGGACAGCTTGACATACGACCATGTGTTGTGTTGTTTACATTGGCTTGATTGTGACACCTCCAAAACATGGTTTTTGTACGCTTTTACAGAATCTTCTGGCGACGAAAATCGTTGATCACGTAAATCAAATGAAGTCATTGGAACCCTAGTCAGGGATGTACGGCGCAAAACCCATCAATTCCACGCTTTGTCCGGTCAAATAGGTGCTGCTTTGAATCGAATGTGTGAGAGCCTGCATTGTCATGATTCAGAATGATTCGTCATCTTCTGTTCGTTTTTCGAATTTCTCAGGACACTTCAGATAAACACATTGTAGTATACCACTCCGAATTAACCGTCCTACATTTCTCAAGCCGTATAGCCGCACGATCAGTTTTCCCGAAGAAACAGACGACCATTTGCCTCGAAGTGCTTCTTACATGAACAACTTTCGCTGGATTTGGTTCATCTTCGATCCTAAGCATAGATCCAAGATTGGTTGTCTGTGACGATCTTATAAACGGCACCACGATCGGTTTTATTGACAATTTCTTTGCACCAATCCACAAGAGGCTTTTTTGAGCCATTGGATCCCCAGTCAGGGATGTAAGGCGCAAAACCCATCAATTCCACGCTTTGTCCGGCCAAACAGGCACTGGTTTGATTCGATGTGCGCGAGCTGGCATTGTCATGATTCAGAATGATTCGTCACCTTCTGTCCGTTTTTCGAATTTCTCAGGACACTTCAGATAAACACATTGTAGTGTACCACTCCGAATTAACCGTCCTATATTTTTCAAGCCGTATAGCCGCACGATCAGTTTTGCCGAAGAAACAGACAACCATTTGCTTCGAAGTGTTTCTTACATGAACAACTTTCGCTGGATTTGGTTCATCTTCGAAGACCCAAACGGTGGATTTCTGTTTTGTTTCGGGCTCCTAAGCATAGATCCAAGATGGGTTGTCTGTGACGATCTTATAAACGTCGTTTGAAGCACCTCGATCGGTTTTATTGACAATTTCTTTGCACCAATCCACAAAAGGTGACGTAGGGGATGAATGATACCAAGCAACGGTCTTGACCGGCTTTAACATGGCAAAGCCCAGGATTTATCTTGGTCCCTCTTTCATCTCAAGTGGACACTGACCTCCCCGTCGTGTCACCTGGGGAACTGCCTTTAACACCCGTTAAAGGTAGTGAGCTAAAATGTGCCGCGCGTTCTCCCATAAGAACGTTAAAAACTTGGGTTTGGGCGTCGGGCTAGTAACCCACCCCTAGAAAAAACAGCATACTATGAAAACACGAAAGAAAAAAAAACAACCCCCTCTAAAGTTGACGGACCCCGCAAACGTTTTAAGGACCATGATCTGCGAATCTGCACCTGGAATGTTCGCACTCTTTATAGAGAAGGTGCAGTCTTCGCATTGGCAGACGTACTTGAAAAGTACACGGCCGATATTACTGCCATACAGGAAATACGATGGATTGGGAAAGGCGTCACAACAACACCTAAAGGTGACGCACTGTATTATAGCTGCCATGACGTAAAGCATGAGTTTGGTTGCGGATTTGTAGTTAGTCGGAGACTAAAACATCTGGTATCCAGCTTCACTCCAGTGAATGAAAGACTTGCTGCAATTTGAATAAAAGCTAAATTCTTCAACATCAGCTTTATTTGCGCTCATGCTCCCACTGAAGAAAAGGACGAACAGACCAAAGATATATTTTACGAGCGCTTAGAAGAAACATATGACCGTTGCCCTGCCTATGACATTAAAATCATTCTAGGCGATTTTAATGCCAAAATTGGAAAGGAGAATATCTTTGGCCCAACAGTCGGGAAATTCAGCCTCCACAGTGAAACATCTGACAATGGTATGAGGCTGATAGACTTTGCAGCTGCAAAAAAACATGGTAGTTAGCAGTACCAGATTTAATCATCTCGATATTCATAAGGGCACCTGGCAGTCTCCAGATCAGAAAACAAGAAATCAAATTGATCATGTTGTGATAGATGGAAGACATTCATCGAGCGTGTTGGATGTACGATCGTTCCGAGGCGCAAACATTGATTCGGACCACTACCTTGTTGCAGCAAAGGTACGCACCCGCTTAAACGTAGCAAACAAAGTACGAACAGACACAACACGAAAGTTAGACATCGGTAAGCTGCAATCACAACAGATAGCCACAGCATATTCCACTCAACTAGCCCAATTGCTTAATCAAAGCACTCCTTGTCCCGATAACATATCAGCGCAATGTCAAAGCATTGCCCACTCCATGCAAACAGCCGCAAAATCCATACTTGGATACCAGAGGCCTCCACCAAGGAATCCATGGTATGATCAGGAGTGTCGTGCTGCCACCGAAGAGAAAAATGCGGCATATAGGGCTACTTTACAATCCGTAGCAACGTGTAGCGCACGAGAGAGATACAGGGAGAAAAGGAGAGAGGAGAAACGTCTTTTCCGCAGGAAAAAGAGAGAGATGGAAAAGCGGGAGTGTGAAAAAATCGAGATGTACAGGAGCCAGAATGAAGTCCGAAAATTCTACCAAAGAGTCAAGCATCAAACTGATGGCTTTGGTACAGGCACATCCTCCTGTAGAGACCAGCAAGGTAATTTGGTAACTGATACAGATAGTGTAACTCAGGATATGGAAAGAACATTTTTCAAAACTGTTGGTATCCAATAGCAGCGAAGACGACGAAGATACCACAGTCCCAATCCCAGAAGATGGTATTGAATGTATACCGCCCAGCCAAGATGAGGTGAAGACAGCAATAAATCGGCTGAAGAATAATAAGGCAGCAGGAGCCGATGGCTTACCAGCCGAGCTGTTCAAAACCGGTGGCGACACGCTGATAAGGTGTATTCATCAGCTAGTTAGCACCATCTGGCAGGAAGAACGAGTACCCGACGATTGGAACCTGAGTATCCTGTGCCCCGTCCACAAGAAGGGAGATAAGACTGTATGCTCTAACTATAGGGGCATAAGTCTACTCCCTACTGCCTACAAGATCGTGTCAGGGATATTGTGCGAACGACTAAAGCCTATGGTCAACGAGATAATTGGACCATACCAATGCGGCTTTAGACCTGGCAAGTCCACCATTGACCAGATATTTACCCTGCGGCAAATCCTGGAGAAGACCCAAGAGATGCAGATCGACACCTACCACCTTTTTGTCGATTATAAAGCAGCCTTCGACAGCCCGCTGCGTTCAAAGGTATTCCAAGCCATATCTGAATTTGGTATCCCCGCAAAGCTTATCCGGCTTTGCAAAATGACTTTAACTGACACGAGGTCCTCAGTTAAAATAGGAAAGAACCTCTCCGAAGGTTTGGTAGCAAAAGAGGTTTCAGACAAGGAGACAGCCTTTCGTGTGATCTCTTTAACATCCTGCTGGAAAAGTTTATACGAGAAGCAAACGTCGAAAGAAGTGGCACAATCTACACCAATAGTCACATGTTACTTGCTTATGCTGATGATATAGACATCATAGGCCGATCAGTAAAAGAAGTAACCGATACCTTTATGAAGGTCGAAGGAGAATCTGCTAATGTGGGTCTGGCGGTAAACGGCGAGAAGACCATGTTGATGGTGTCGACGCGCAATGCATCCATTGAGCTCGGACCGACTGTGGAAGTTGGTTCCTATAATATTGAGGTAGTAAAAGACTTCGTCTACCTCGGCACCTCCGTAAACACAACAAACGACATCAGTTATGAAATAAAAAGAAGAATTGTATTGGCCAACAGATGCTGCTTTGGTTTAAGTAAGCAGTTTAAAAGCAAAGCCACATCTCGTCAAACAAAAATAACGCTCTACAAAATACTGATACTACCCGTGCTGATGTATGGCTCCGAAGCCTGGGTACTTGCGCAAGCAGACATGACAGTGCTTGGTGTGTTTGAGAGAAAAATTCTTCGAAAGATCTACGGACCAATCTGCGTTGACGGTGAATATCGACGTCGCATGAACCACGAGCTGTATCTGCTGTACAACGACATCAATATTGTTAAACGTATCGAGATGCAGCGATTGCGTTGGCTAGGCCATATCATAAGAATGAGCGATGATGAACCCGCTAAAAAGGCGTATGAATACATGCCACATGGCGGTGCACGCAGAATTGGCAGGCCAAGGAATAGATGACGCAAACAAGTGGATGATGAGATGAAAAAGGGCGCGGTATTCTAGAAAGCGAAGCAACAAATAGAGAGAATTGGAGATCTTTTCTTAGTTCGGCCTATAGAACAAATGTTCTGTAATGGGCCAGCTAAGTAAGTAAGATTTTTTCAAGTCACTGTAAACCACTCAACACTTGGTCATATGACAAACTGTCCTGACTACGTTTAGGCTAAAAGCTGTCAAACTTTCCAAAAAAAATTCAAATGCCGCCTGGCAATACGTGGTGTTGCCGGAGCCAAAAAGTTTTCCTGCAGCCCTCGTACGAACTCAAATGAAAGACATTATGTACATTATTAGGGCAACGACATCTATTTGGCAAATTTTAAACTCTTCGCTTAGTAAAGACTACCACCATTGCAAATGACAGGGTGACTATTTTACTGCGCAAGGCGGCTAGATCTTCTAAATTCCGAAAGTACGCATGCCGAAATAAAACGCTTTGAAATCAATATTAACTCAAAGGGACAATAAAGGCAACGGCATCTATTTACATTGTTCCACAACATCCCATATGGGACAAGGGAGACTTCTCTCATATCAATGAGTGCACCCCGATTCATATTAAGCTCAATGATATGGGACCTACTGTTTATCGCCGAGTCCGAACGGCGTGCCTTAAGACACCACTTGTAGAGAAGTTTTTCAAGGCTGAAATACTCAGGAAATGTCGCCAACATTACTGAGGGGTATTTTGGCACCGTTGAAAAATGTTTGATGTTGCCTGGCCGGGGAATCGAACCACTGACCTTCTGCGTGCAAGGCGGGCGTGCATACCATTGCACCACGGTGGCACCCACGACATCTATTTAGGAAATTTAAAACTCTTTGCTTAGTAAATTCCATTTTTTTTTGCGAAGTGATTTTTTCAAGTCACTGTAAACCACACAACACTTGGTCGTGTGACAAACTGTCCTGAGTACGTTTAAGCTAAAAACTGTCAAACTTTCCAAAGAAAAAATTCAAATGCCGTCTGGCAACACGTGGCCAGAAAGTTTTCCTGCAGCCCTCGTACGAACTCAAATGAAAGACATTATGTACATTATTAGGGCAACGACATCTATTTGGCAAATTTTAAACTCTTCGCTTAGTAAAGACTACCACCATTGACTTTTTAGTGTGCAAGGCGGCTAGATCTTCTAAAATCCGAAACTCCGCAGGCCTAAATAAATCGGTTTGGAATCAATATTAACTCAAAGGGAGAATAAAGGCAACGACATCTATTTAACAAAATTTGGAACTCTTTGCTTAGTAAAGACTACCACCATTGGAAATTGCAGGGTGGCTTTTTTATTTGCACGGTGGCGTTATCGAAAAGTTTAAAAATTCATTCAGAAAAAAACGAAAGACTACATGCCTAAGTAAATCGGGTTTGAATCAATATGAACTCAAAGGGAAAATAAGGGCAACGACATCTATTTGGAAAATTTGAAACTCTTCGCTTAGTAAAGACTACCACCGTTGCAAATGACAGGGTGACTTTTTATTTTGTACGGCGTCGAGAGATTGTGGTCAATGATTGCGAGACAGGGTGACAAAATGTCCATGAACCTTACCGTCACTCCGAATATAAGTGTAAAAATGAGAATAAAGTTATTTTACATTTTAGCTAACATTGTTTTATGGACCAAAAAATTTATATACATAATTAAATTTTTATTACTTTTTGTGTTTCTTTACAGGTAATTTGGTGTGAATCATTATCTGCGATTAAAAATGAACCTGATTTATATAAAAAATTAGTAAGTTTTTTTTCACAATATCAAAAAAAGAACTTAGTCTCTTCAAGAGCTCTCTCTCTCCAATCTTGTTTAATAAAATCTGCAGCTCTTTCACCAATCATTAGAGTAGGACCAAAAGTGTTACAGCTCGTTATGTGCGGCATTATGGATGCATCGGCAACTCGAAGATTTCGAATACCTTTTACACGCAAATGGGGATCTAAACAGACAGTTGTATCATTTAAAGTCCCCATTTTAATGGAACCAACCAAGTGGCTGCTAGTCGAGGAATAATATGCGATATAACAACGCCAATACAACTCCGAATCATGAAATTTCTCTGAACACTCAGCAATGGGTACCTGTACCAGTTTAGCTTTCTTTTGAACAAAACTCGGGGTCTTTGCCATTCTTTGTAGATATTTAATGCCGGCAAGTAAACCATCAACATCTTCGGGATTGTGTAAGTAGTTGGGATAAATTAGTAATGGATCCTGATAACTGGCGGACTGCAATTGTATTTTACCACGCGATTTGGGTTGTAGCAGTAGCAGGAAAATCATAACCACATCACCTTGATCGACTAAATTACGAAAAAAGTTTTGCAACATTTCATTGGCGGCAAAACCTTGAAGAAATCCCATACCCAAGGGAGCACCACGACGCACCGTAAAATGTTGTAGTTGAATGTCTGGGTAAGGTTGCTTGTGTCGAAAATTGGTTTTAATAAAACCATTTAAGGAACCCGTTCCTATGGAAGCTAGGAAACCTTTTTGATATTTCAAGTAGTTATAAATGTCCTCAACATCTAAGGAGGATTGTTCCGCAGGTATGGAAAAGAATATTGGTATGGCCACATGATCTTGAAGATTTTCTCCAATGGGTAAATTTTGGTTTACTGTGATGTTTAAGGGTTTCAAGACATCAGCAGGTCCCACACCGGATAGCATTAGGATTTTGGGCGATTCCACAGCACCAGCCGATAATATGGCCTCCTTTTCCACCTTGACTTTGAAGATTTTTCCATTTTGTAGCACAAATTCCACTTCCCTAACTTGATTTCCCTTTCTATTGAACATTAGCCGCCTGGCTTGGGCATTTTTAATAACCTTTAAATTATCTCTATGCTTTGCCACCCTTCCCAAAAATCCCTTGGCACTGCTCATGCGGCGCCCTTGCTCCAATATGCCACGAAATTCACCATAACCCACATAACTACCATCCACAAAATCCCTTATGCGCCGTATTCCCAATTCTTTGGCTCCACTGTAAAACAGAGATTTTACATCCTCAGCATAGCTGCCATATTCTTCCAAATGCATATAACCCCGAGGATGTGTTTGATTGCCTTGATTTGTAAAGGATTTTTCGAAATATTGCCAGACATCGGTATAACACCAACCTTTGCAACCGGCCGCACACCAACCATCATAATCTGCTCGTGTACCACGAAAATAAAGCATGGCATTTATGGCTCCAGAACCACCCAAACATTTACCCGTCAGCCAACCACAATTGCCTCCAGGAGCTGATTTACAGGATTCTCCATTTGACATGCCACGATAGGTGTAGGTATAGTTGGAAGCCTGGACGGCAGTGAAGAGAAAGGGTATCTGAAAAAAGAAAGCAAATAATTCCACCGGAAATTAAAAAAAAAAAAATAGTTTCACGAAGATCCTTTAAGGCACAAGAGGAGACTTTTCGCGCATCTATGCGTGCAGTACAGATCTATATATAGCTCAATGATGGGGGGACTTCCTTTTTACTTCCAAGTCCAAAGGATGTGTCGAATGTCACCACTTGTGGAGAAGTAATACATGCTTGAAAAAAGGTAAAGCAATAGTTTTAGCAGCGCTAAACACTGTTGACCGATGCTTAGGTGGGCATTCTAACTAACTATGTAGCACCATGACACCCTCATTTCCTTAAAAACGAACCCCCTTAACATTGTTTCTAACTCACTTCCGATTCCATTGGTAAATCTGGGCCTGCCTCCAGGACCAATATCTTCCACAATATCTTCCACTTAAACGGCTCGCCGCCACCCATCCATGGATCAAAAGACCAATAAACTTGTATTTTTATGAGAATAATTCTCATAAAAACCCCTATTCACTCCGATTCCAACTCACCTCTGATTCCATTGGTGGATCTGGCCCAGCCTCCAAGACCAATACCTTCCACAAGGGATTTTCACTTAAGCGACTAGCCACCACCGATCCAGCTGAACCACCACCAATTACCACAAAATCAAATGAATCCACATCCATTTCACTTGAGATCTCTTCTGCATAATCCTCAGGCCAATTATCTATGCTGGAGATATTACATTGATCCTTGAATAAACTTTCCACCAGAAGACTCATGAAAAGCTGCATAGCTCCTAAACTTGTTACTGTCGTACATTGTGCAGAACATGTATTATTAATTGTTGTTGTTGCTGCTGCTAACAAAGACATTGTTTTAAATAAGCACCTGATTGAACCGGTATTTGTAGGCAAAGCTAGACAATCTACCAAAAAAGAAATAATTATCTTTGCATTTCGGAGGCTTTATTGTTCCCATTAATTTCGTTTATTAACGCCGATAAAAGTCTATTGTTCCTAGAATTTTATTTTAGTTACACTCGAGGAGAAATTGGTTGAATTTTTCATAAAGAAATGTTAGTCCTTCGAGCTGATTGGAATGTTCTTCGAACACTTTTGAAAGGAGTATAAGAGAAGTTTATTTTCCCCTTTCCCTTTGGGAAGTGAAGGTCTCGAAGCTAATTGTTCCCCATCAAAAATTCAAACATTCATCGTGTAAGTGTAGTTTAAGGACTGTTGAAGAAGTAGAGATGGGAGCGTATCCCGATCGTGACACTAAACAATGATCTTCAAGGGCTTTTAAACGGAGTATAAGAGAAGTTTAATTTCCGCTTTCCCTTCGGATAGTGTGTGTCCCGAAGTTTATGGACATTGTCGGTCTACACTTTTGGGTAATATATATGATTATAATTGTTCCACAAACATCCCTGACAGGACAGGGGAGACTCCTCTCAATGAGTGCACCCCAATTCATATTAGCTTACTGATATGTGGACCTACTGTTTATCGCCGAGTCTGAACGACATGTCTTAAGAGAAGTTTTACATGGCTGAAATACCTAGGAAATTTCGCCAACATTACTGAGGGGTATTTGCCACCATTGAAAATTTGATGTTGCGTGGCCGGGGAATTTAACCCACGACTTGCACCCAGTCCTTTGGATACTTCCCCTTCAAAAGTTCACACATTCATCGTTTAAGGGCTTTTGAAGAAGTAGAGATGGAGTCGTGTCACGATCGTGACACTAAACAACAACAGCTAGCTTATAAACAACTAAGCGCTTTTGCGACGATTAAGTACTAGGCACTTTAGATGTTGTTGTTTAGTGTCACGAGCGTGACACGAGTCCATCTCTAATACTAAGTACAACGATATAATTTTTTTTCCGTAGGCAAGCATATGATTGATATGGCCCGAAAGCTCAAAAAACTAACAACGTGGCCAACATAAACCGCTGGAGGGCACGATAACTATAAAAAGGAGTGAGTCCCAATCTTAGATCAAGTTTCAAGAGGTCGGCTCATACTTTTAAGTACTACATCCACAAAAGTTTAAGACCTTTTACGCTTACGTCCGACATAAGGTCACTTCTAGGGTGATGTTGAAATTTTAATTGCGGGTGGTCCTTGTGTTCGTGAGTACAACTGCACAATTTGTTTTTAAGCGAAAGCCCGTGCTAAGGACTACTAAATGTCCTAATATTTTGGGCCTATATTTCTTCAAACACCTCTCTAACAAAAGTAAAGTTAATTCCAAGATGGAACTCAAAGTCTGGGGGTGGATATAAAAGTCCTTGATTAGTGTATTAAGAACATAAAAGGAAATTTTCGCCGTAGGTCAAGTTTCTGAGATATCGTGTGATGAATTTTTTGATTTTTCCTCCAATAATACTTAGGAAAATAGCTCTAGCCCTCTGTTTGGCGTTAATGTAGTTTTGTTTTGCTATGACATTTCTGCCGTCAAATCGATTGGCGAAACTTTTTGTAGAACATTTCATTCTTCCCATTCAATTCCTTTCATGTCCTTTTCGTCCTTTATTTCTTGAACCGTAGTAAAAGTATCACAAGATGAGATTTTTCAACATCCAAATATTCAAAAAAATGTTGCTCAGAAGATTTTTTGGTACGGTTATCATTGACCACTAATCTATACTGTCCCGTTTTCATGGTCATTTTCGACATTTATCCGGACTTGGTTCAAGCGCTTAAATTTTCAGAAGGAATTTTCCACCCCCCCAAAACTAATGTTGCACAGTGTAAACTTCTTTGTGGTCTCTATTTGAACGCATTAATTGTTTAATTGAACTATACCTTCATCGATAATGGCCAGAAATTCCGAAAATCCGTGGCGTCCTTATAATATATATATGATTCATCATTACAAGACGATATATAAATGTTCCTGAGCTCCTAAAATAAATCGCATTGGATTGTCGACACCATGTAGCGTATGATTGTCGTCGACACGTATACGCCAACTATTGGAAAATGACCAAAGGAATGAAGCTTATGAGCTTACACAATTATGACAATGACATCTATATGGGAAATTTAAAACTCGTTGCTTAGTAAAGTCCACCACCATTACAAAAACGTGGCGAAATACTTTTCGATGATTACGAGACAGCGTAAAAAAATGTTTATGAATGTTATCTTGTCTTTTCTAAGTTATTCATTCCCCCCATTAAAAGGAAGAAGGATCAGTAGAAATCCTTTGTGAAAAAAAAGAAGATATGTCCGTTTAAATTTGAAAATGTAAGAAACCCAGATTTTCACTGTTTTACCGCTATAAAAAAATAAAACGAAGTGACCCAAACGAACTAAAGGCATTGTCGTTGTCCATGGATCCCAACACGATATAATTTTGCTTCAGAACGCTTGAATATTTTTCTGGTCAACTTTTGTAGCACAGCGCCATTTATCGACATTTTTCGAAAAGTTTGCACCTTCTCAAAGCCAAAACTGCCTGAAGGAGCGTTTCAATGCTTTTGCGATGTATTAGAGAGTTCTTAATTACTGTCTTGGCTACAATTGTTGTCGTTGTGTTTGATCGAAAATCTCAATGGTTTGGATGTTGTATGCCAAAATGTCCAAAAAAACGCGGATAAAAAATTTAAAGTCAAAATCGGGAGGCTCGATTTTCACCGTAGACCTATGGTCTACTGGACTTCTTAGCTCACTTCAATCCCAGGAATAAGAAACGCGATGGGCCCATTAAGGTTTACAAATCGAATATAATGAAACCAAAATGAGCTCAAGTGACAGCGACATCTGTTTTGGAAATTCGAAACACGTCGCTTAGTAGAGACTACCACCTTTGCAAACAACATGGTGACTTTGTTCTGTTTTAAGGCGATGAGAGATTCCGGGACAGGGTACCAAAATGTTTATGAATTAAGTGGCGTCCTAGTAATTTATGATCTCGCATTACAAGTGCTCGATAATTGCTCCTGAGCTCAATAGGACTGAGTAAAATGATTACGATGACGAGAGATGGTAATCATCGATTCCGAGACAGGGTAACAAAATGTTCGTGAATCACGTGGCATCCTTGTAATATATGATCCCGCATTACAAGTTGATACATATCATTTAGGGTTGTCGATTGTTATGTTGATTGGATCTTTTAGTGGAATAATAAGGTTCACAACGAATTCAGATGGCTTTTTATGGCTGACATACAGAATTTGGAGCCTGAAGATGGCATTACTTCAAATAAATTCCTCTCAGAAATGTAGCTAATCTGTATAATAATTAAAAAGCCTACAGTGGTGACCAGCTAAAAAAGAATTCATGTTTTTAATATTTTTTTTTTAGATTACACTTCAATTTTTTATGAAATGAGCAGAAAAGCAAAATCCTGAAAACCTAAAAAACCCTAAAAATGTGAACTTTCATCGCGATTTATTTAAAAATCCCTAGAGCGATTTTCTGTTGTTTCTCGATTTTTCTCATCTATTACCATAGCTGTTTTAGAATCCGCAAAAAATTTCCTAGGTGTAAGCGGTTTTCATTAAAAGTTAGTTAAGGCACACTCTGCATGACATTGTTTTATAAGGAGGCGATACAGGCAGTGCATAGTCCCAATTTGAACTTCTATATCTCAAAAACGGTTAAAACTACGGTAACATCTTGAAGGTTAATCTTGTACAGAATTTTTACTGCTACAACATTTTCTTTAGTCTCTTTTCGATAGGACTTGTGGTTTCTAAACAAAATCGTGAAAACCTAAAAAACCCTTAAAAATGCGAACTTTGATCACTGTTTATTTAAAAATCCCTCCATCGATTTTTTTGGTTTTTTGATTTTTCTCATCTATGAACATTGCAGTTTCAGAATCCGCAAAAATTTCCCTTCCATTTAAATTTAGTTAGGGCGCACCGTGGCATACGTCGTCTATTGGAAAACGACAAAGGTTCACATTAGGTTGTCGACATCATGCAGCGTATTATTGACGTCAACACGTATACGTTCCCTATTGGAAAATGACAAAGAGTTATGGGTTTTATTCGCGTAGACTTAATAATGCCGTAATAAGGTTCAGTGCGTAGTGTATTTGCACCTTTTGATGGCTGACATAGAGAGTTTGGAGCTTTCCTTTTAATCAATTCTTTATCAGAACCCAAAATAATCCGTATTAATATTATAATAAAAAACTTTTCTCGTTTGACTCCATTTTTTTAATTGAATTGAGTAAATATCTTGTGGGCATAAGCAAAATGTTAACTTTGTAGGGTTAATAAATCCCGCATTAAAAATTAATCTATAATTGCTTCTGATTTCCTGAAATAGATCGGCAACATGGAGCGAATGATTAGCGTCAACATGTATTCGTCAGTCATGGGAAAACGACGAAGGCCCACAGATTTTTAACAATTGTCTATAAAAGTGTTTCTAGAGAAAATTAATAAGCGTAAGAACTGGTCGAATGTATTCTAAAAGAAATCTATTATCCTTGCAAGGGCTCAGGAAATATTTGATAACACTGTGCAACATTTTCAAGGTAATTTTGTGTAAACAACTTCTAATGCGGTTTTTATGAAAGTACAGACCCAATAGACAAAACCCCTCTTTGGGTTTTGTTTTGTTAGATCGGGTTCGGATTTTATGGCCCTATCTAAACATCGTTAAATATTGACTTTTTAAAGCAAATCGGGGCTATATCATTAAAACCAACACGAATCTTTCCATGACATCCGCAGCAAATTTTTAGAAAAGAACAAGAAGAATGTCTTTGGAAAAATAATCAACACGAATAACCTCATTTATTGCCTCAAATGTTATAATATATCTAAAAATTCCGTAATATGAATATATTTTGCAGCGTATCTCCAAAACGGTCAAATTTTTCTTAATACTATATTTGGGAAAAATATTCGGTGAAATATATTACACAACTCTTCAGAACATATCATTGCTGTAGAATGCCTCTATCGTTGTTTCTAGCATATTTTTCAACGACAATTTTAAAAATATATCAACAATACATTGAAATTTCAAATATGAGAATAAACAGCCTGTGTGAACATTGTTTGAAATATGTTTTCTAAAAAGTACGATATGAAATCCCGCCTAAACAACATGAAATAAGTGTTTTACAGTTTCAGAATGTTCTGAAGAATTGCTGAGCACATTATTTGGAAATTTTGCGAAAGGTTACTTGGTTCAACTCTCAACAGTTTGGCTGTAACTGACCCTAATTCCAGAAATTAAGTAAACTTTTATATATTTGATCAATTTTGATGCGCTAGTTGCGGGTTTTCCCAGTTCGTCTATTTTAAACTTAAGTTCTACTACTCTAGGACTACAATATTGCTGAAGACCGCAAAGCAAAATTCTTATTAGTTTCTGAGATAAAGCCGGGATCAATGGAAAAAAGGTTCGTTTTAGCCCGGGATAGATGAGGCCATAAAATCCAAACCCGATCTAAAAACACAAAACCCAACTAGGAGTTTTGTAGTATCAATATGTACTTTCAGAAAGTGTTGCACAGTGTAATAATAATAATTTTTCCACAAACACCCCAGAAGGGACAAGGGACCCGATTCATATTAGTACACCCCGATTCACATTAGCTCAATTACTAAGGGTATTTTTGTTGCCGTTGAAAATTTGATGTTCCTGGCCTGGAAATCGAACCCTGGCATTTAGCGTGCACCATATGAAATCGTTAGTTCTGAAAAAGAGGCAAACTTTTTTTAATTCAAAAGCCTGGTCTTAGGGCTTTCAGGTTTTCATAAAGCAGACGTGTAAGAGTTGCAAACAATCATACGAGCCATGGTAATCAAAAAGAAATCTACGACCCCAAAGGAGGTGCGTATTTTATGTAAACAAATGTATCTATGTTTAAAACTTATGACCCCCTATTTCTCCAAAGAATATCTAAAGATAATTAACAACCCAGAGAACTGGCCAAAAGTATTTTAAAGAAACTATCGAAATTCATAGGATTGATGAAAATTCCAAAGCGCTAAAACTACTTTCTGGTTTTTTATAACGTCGACGTATAAGTGTTGTCGGCAATCATACGATCCATGGTACTCAAAAGAAATCTATTGATAATTGGAAGATACAAAATGTATATAACAAATTTACATTTAAGAGATCATCCTCTATTTGTCCATAGAATATCAAAAGATCATGATGTATAAAGTTTAAGGCCTTAGAAAGAGTTATAGACAACTTTTAGATTTTCGTAAAGGTGATGTATACGCGTTGTCGTCAATGATAAGTCCCACGTTGTTCACAGAAGAAGAAAAACCGTGTCCAAAGAATGTCTAAAGAAAATTAACAACACAGAGAACTGGCCAAAAATATTCCAAAGAATCTATCGAAATTCCTAGCCTATGAATTTCTATAAATTCTTTGGAGTATTTTTGGCAATATAAAGAGGCAAACATTTTCTTAAGACAACTTCAAAGCGCTAAGACTACTTTCAGTTTTTTTTATAACACAGACGTATAAGTGTTGTCGTCAATCATACGACCCATTATACTCAAAAGAAATCTATGACCCTAAGGAGGTTTTTATAAAAATGTATGTTTAAAACGTATGATATTGTCCATATCCTATCAATAGATTTTCATAAAGGTGATGTATACTTATTGTCGTTAGTCATAAGACCCACGGCATATGGTTTATGTAATTATGTTAAAAACCTATAGATCTTGAAGCAGCTATAGACAACATTGAGATTTTCATAAATCCGGCGTATTTGTGTTGTCACCAATCATGTTATTCGATGTGCGATCATGGCACATTGTGCTACAAATACAGCTAAAATATTTTTGCACATTTCTATTAGGAGCCACGATAGTGTCCAACTTGCACATAGGCGGTATGTGTTTCAATTGCTGACCACAACACCACATTTGTCGTCGGTGGCGAATCCCTTCAGCTAAATGCAAGCTCAGTCAGTATTTAAGATATGAAGAACTTCTCTATAGGTGGTGTCGCACTATGTTTGGCTCCCTGTTCTGATATGAGAGAAGTCATTTCCTCGTAGAAGTTCACGGGAAACATTTCTGTATTTTGTGCATTAATTACAATTTATCTGTAAATGCAAGGCGTTAAGACATTATTTCAATTCGTGTTTTATTTTATATATATTGTTTTATTTTTTTTTTTAATTATTTAACGATTAATTTAATTTATTTAAATAAATTAAAATATTGTGATGTTTTTATCTGCTGTTGTATGTACAAATGAAATAAATGGTAATTATTGTTAATTATTTAAGAAACAAACATTGAAATTGACAAAATGATAACACTGACACACATCAAACGGCTTAGCGGCGTATCTCAATAACAACAACAAACAAATGTTAACAATTAATTTACACGAGCTAAAGCAAACATTCTTTTATTCAACATTTGTTGTCTTTATTATCCAGGTTCATTAAACTTCTCAATTTATGGAGTACTCTTTTTATTTTATTGTATGTGTTTATCTTCTTCTTCGAAATGAGACATTCTTTCGATACTGAGGTTAGTAAAATTTAGAAAGGTTAAATTTTTTCTTTAATGTAATTTGCATTGATGTTAGAAAGCGAATGGAGAAGATACTGACAAGAAATAAATCGAAAAAGATATGTATATACAAACCCAGCAAAATGTCCGATGCCAAAAATGCCATTCAATTATGGGTGCAAATGAGCTGGAATGTCATATTTTTAGCATCTTCATCGATGAATTTCATATGAGCGTGGACCCCAAAAGATGCTATTCATTTTTAGATCCAAAGCATGTCATTTAGACCAATGCTTTGACACGTCATTTTCACCAATGCTTTGGCATGCCATTTCCACCAATGCTTTGGCATGTCATTTTCACCAACCCTTTGCAATGACACCATTATTACGACGAGAGTTTTAACAACGTTGGTTGTGATTTCGAGTCTCCGAATTGTAAATAATTAATCTTATATATTTAGAAAAATGTGCATAAATAAAAATACAAAATTCATCTCTATTGGATCGATGGAATGGGTTCAAATGCTGATGAAAAGATCGGTTCTTTCTCGACTTCCTTTGCATGGGTTCAAATCCTGATGAAAAGGTCCGAAAGCAAAAAAATCTAATTTTAAATGTATATAATTCGAATAAAATGGAATCTAATTACAAATGCAATAGTTCAAAGTATAACTGAAATTTTTTAAATTCTAAAAAAATAGTATTTCAAATAAAATTCTCAAATGTTAAGTGAAAAGTTTGGAATTTCAAATGAAATAAACAAAGCACAACTAATATGCTTCACGAAAATTCATGTTTCTATTAAACGCCATCTATACTTCGTGTTGTTGGTAAACTACAAAGTGATGTGTATACTTTTAGGCTGAGTACCAACAAAAGTACTAATCCATTTCACGTGTAAATCATAATCATTACAATTCGAAACATTTCACTAATTTGACAATTCCAATTGAGTTTCGAAATATTTTTTGTATGTGTGGAATTATAATATAATAATGTTCCACAAACATCCCAGGCGGGAAAAGGAAGAGAGAAGTCTCCCATGTGTGGAATTATTGGTCTTAATAAAATAGAAAAAAATATTCTCGTGCTTACTTTCACTTGTATAATCAAATTTTTTACACCAAATGCTTAATTTTTTTTCAATACATTTTTATTTGAACATCAAGATGCACACGATAAAATTTTTCATTCCATTCAAATAAAACACAAACATTAATATGTCACACAAAAAAAAAATAACTTTTTAAATCTTTATCACTTGACAAACATGTATATATAATAACTTTTTTTGTTCTGGAGGTCTATCACCTCTATTTTATCTTGCAACTACGACGAAGTAGATGAAAACGCAAACTCCACATGCAAATCACAGGCCACTGTTCATATTGACACGCATTGCCTGTACGGGACGTGGAGATTGAGACATACCAGCTGCTGCAATAAAATCGTTAGGTTGTCTTAAAAGTGTAGACACTAATTCTGCAAAGAAAAAAAATAAAAAAATATATTATTGAGAACAAATATTTGCTCTGTTTCAGAACCTACAAGGAACTTCAAATTTTTACTACAATAAAAATGTTTCTTTATGTTATCGACAAAATAGTAAAAATTAGTAGATTCTTGCAGTACTGGAACAGACCAATTGTTGGGTAAGGTTAGTAAATTTTTTAAGAACTCTTACCATCTCCCACAATGTCATCCAGACTTGTATCGTCTTCTGTTTGACGAGTTCTTAGTTTGTGTTGATTTTTATAAAGTTCCAGTTGAGGTTCATGTT
This sequence comes from Musca autumnalis, assembly GCF_047663935.1. Lineage (NCBI taxonomy): Eukaryota > Metazoa > Arthropoda > Insecta > Diptera > Muscidae > Musca > Musca autumnalis. The sequence continues at coordinate 33,722,099 of NW_027411866.1, read as the reverse complement.
GGTCCTTAATATGTTCCGCTATGATTTCCCTCATTTGATTTTCTCTTGAGATTTTCTTTTCGTTGGCCTTTTTCTTGTGATCCTCTCCTTTAGAATGTTCGGGAGCAGCTGAATCGTTTTTATGTTTATTTGGGGAATTTTTTTCAGAATTCTTTTCGTTGCTTTCGTCTTGTTCTTTGTCGCTATTATTGTGGATTTTAGCAACTGGCTTTTCTTGATTTTCTTTGGATTCCTCTCTAACACTCTTATCCACTTCCTTTATCTTCACAGCTGTGTCGTGTTCATTGGTGGCCGCAGCAGTCTCTGAATCCTTTGTCACCACTTTCTTTATTCCCACTATTTGTCCTTTTGATGCTTTTAAATTGATTTCATCCTTCGATTTAAATAATTCACGACTTTGCGGTGCTGCTTTAACACCACCTTTGGCAAAGGGTAGTAATACGGCCAACAGGATCACCAGACCCACAATTGGAATTTTCCACAAGTTCGACTGCATGACGTTGAACGTTTGAAATATGAATGTAAACTTATTTTCAATTTGTTGCTGATACAGCACCTGTTTTAAAATGTAATCGATTGGGAATGTTTGGTTTTTTTATTGGAATGTTTGTGGTGTCTTGGGTACCCTACAAGAAGTCTTGGATTTTATGTGGTGATAGATTTTTTTTATTTGATCTTATTAAAAAAAAAACGTTTTCTCCATAGAAAAGTTGTCGATAACAACTTTTCTCCATAGAAAAGATGTCGATAACAACTTTTCCCCATTGAAAAGTTGCCGATAACAACTTTTTTCAATAGAAAATTTGTCGAATATATAACAACTATTCCCTGTTGAAAGTTTATCGATACTTTGCTATAGAGGCATCATCTAGTTTTTGTGTACAATTTGTTACAGTTTATTATTTAAAAGTTTCGATAACAATTTTCCTCAATTAAAACGTATCGATAACCCTCTGTGTAGTTCATTTTCATATTCCCCATCGCCATCGCCCAAAACTTTGCTAACTTTAAATTTTCTGTAGCAAGTTATTATGTAGTTAAACGTTCATAACAAAATCTCATGAATAAACCAGAAATTTTCCTCATTGCTGCAGTTGCAGCAACGCTACGGTGATACGACACAACGCTGCCAGTAGCAGCTTATGAATTGCATTCATAAACAAAAATTGCACTTCTGATTCTTTACCGCATTTGGTAAGATCGCGAACATTTGATGAACATTGGAACGGCATGAGCACGAGCCAAACCACCTAACACCAAACTAAAAAACAAGTAATACTTGTCAACACCACTTGTTGACTTGCAGTTAACTGAATATTGTTTTTGCTAAGATGAATTTATTGTTTTTGTTGTAAATTTATTTATAAATAAGAAGCAAAAAATAACTTCCACCGCATTTTTTGTTGTTTATATTGCTTGGTCACTATTCCTAAATCACAATCTTACAATTTGTAAGTCGTACAGCGTTTACGCCACACTTTTCATTTCAACGTTAACATCAAAACTTAAATTTTGTACCTGATTTCAATCACGTCAATCAATATCAGTGGATTTATCAAACACCTAATAAGATTTCCTTGAAATTAATAACGTAAGGTTGATATGGAAAACATTTTACATTGAATTTTAATTGTCTGAGAATAAGGAAGGAAGTTGTCGATAGCAACTTTTCAATTAAAAAAGTTGTCGATAAAAAACTTGTCTGTAAAGAAAAGTTGCCGATAACAACTTGTTTATAAAGAAGAGTTGTCGATAACAACTTTTCTATAGAGAAAAGTTTTCGATAACAACTTTTCTATAAATAAAAATTGTCAATAACAATTTTTCTATAAAGAAAATTGTTGATAACGACTTTTCTATAAAGAAAAATTGTCGATAACAACTTTTCCATAAAGAAAAGCAATCGATAACAACTTTTCCATAAAGAAAAATTGTCGATAACAACTTTTCTATAAGGAAAATTGTCGATAACAACTTTTCTATAAAGAAAAATTTTTGACAACAACCTTTCTATAAAGAACAATTTGTCGATAACAACTTTTTTATAAAGAAAAATTTTTGATTACAACTTTTCTATAAAGAAAAATTGTCGATAACAAGTTTTCTATAAAGAAAAATTGTCGATAACAAGATTTCTATAAAGAAAAATTTTCGATAACAACTTTTTTATAAAGAAAAACAACTTTTCTATAAAGAACAATTTTCGATAAAAAAAACTTTTCTATAAAGAAATATTCTCGATAACAACTTTTCCATAAAGAAAAACAATCGATAACAACTTTTCTATAAGGAAAATTGTCGATAACAACTTTTCTATAAAGAAAAATTTTCGATAACAACTTTTCCATAAAGAAAAATAATCGATAACAACTTTTCCATAAAGAAAAATTGTCGATAACAACTTTTCCATAAAGAAAATTTTTCGATAACAACTTTTCTATAAATAAAAATTATCAATAACAAGTTTTCTATACATAAAATTGTCGATAACAACTTTTCTATAAAGAAAAATTGTCGATAACAACCTTTCTCTAAACAAAAATTGTCGATAACAACTTTTCTTTACATAAAATTGTAGATAACAACTTTTCTGTAAAGAAAAATTGTCGATAACAACTTTTCTATAAAGAAAAATTGTCGATAACAACTTTTCTATAAAGATCAATTTTCGATAAAAACTTTTCTATAAAGAAAAATTATCGATAACAACTTTTCCATAAAGAAAAATTGTCGATAACAACTTTTTTAGGGAGAAAAATTGTCGGTAACAACTTTTCTATTAAGAAAAATTGTCGATAACAACTTTTCTATAAAGAAAATTGTCGATAACAACTTTTCCATAAAGAAAAATTGTCGATAACAACTTTTCCATAACGAAAGTTTTTCGGTAACAACTTTTCTATAAATAAAAATTATCAATAACAACTTTTCTATACAGAAATTTGTCGATAACAACTTTTCTATAAAGAAAAATAGTCGATAACAACTTTTCTTTACAGAAAAATTGTCGATAACAACTTTTCTGTAAAGAAAAATTGTCGATAACAACTTTTCTATAAAGAAAAATTGTCGATAACAACTTTTCTATAAAGATCAATTTTCGATAAAAACTTTTCTATAAAGAAAAATTATCGATAACAACTTTTCCATAAAGAAAAATAGTTAATAACAACTTTTTTAGGGAGAAAAATTGTCGGTAACAACTTTTCTATAAAGAAAAATTGTCGATAACAACTTTTCTATAAAGAAACAATTTGGATAACAACCTTTCTATAAAGAAAATTGTCGATAACAACTTTTCCATAAAGAAAAATTGTCGATAACAACTTTTTTATAAAGCAAAATTGTCGATAACAACTTTTCCATAACGAAAGTTTTTCGGTAACAACTTTTCTATAAATAAAAATTATCAATAACAACTTTTCTATACAGAAAATTGTCGATAACAACTTTTCTATAAAGAAAAATAGTCGATAACAACTTTTCTTTACAGAAAAATTGTCGATAACAACTTTTCTGTAAAGAAAAATTGTCGATAACAACTTTTCTATAAAGAAAAATTGTCGATAACAACTTTTCTATAAAGAAAAATTTTCGATAACAACCTTTTTATAAAGAAAAATTGTTGATAACAACTTTTCTATAAAGAAAAATTTTCGATAAAAACTTTTCTATAGAGAAAAATTGTCGATAACAACTTTAGTATAAGAAAAATTTTTGATAACAATTTTTCTATAAAGAAAAGTTGTCGCTAACATCTTTTGAATGACGCCAAGTTATCCATCACAAATTTTCTTGATGAAAAGTTGTCGCTAACAACTTTTTTATTATGAGAGGTTGTCGCTAACAATGTTTTTATGATGAAAAGTAGTCGATATAAACTTTTCTCTATATAAAAGTTATCGATGACAACTTTTCTCTATGGAAATCTTGTCGAAAACAACTTTTCTCTATAGAAAATTATCGATAACAACTTTTCTCTATAGAAAAGTTATCGATAACAAATTATCTTTACAGAAAAGATACGATAACAAGTTTTCTCTATAAAAATCTTCTATAACGAAAAGTTGTCAATAAAAATTTTCTATTCAGAGAGATAATTTTTTCCAATAAAACAAAGTGGACGATTACAACATTTCTGTATGCAAAAGTTGTCGACAACAACTTGTCTATGCAAAAAAGTTGTCGATTACAAATTTTCTATAAAGAGAAAGTTGTCAAAACGAACTTTCTACATATAAAAGTTGTCGATAACAATATTTCTATAAAGAAAAAATTTTGATTACAACATTTCTGTATGCAAAAGTTGTTGACAACAACTTGTCTATGCAAAAAAGTTGTCGATTACAAATTTTCTATCAAGAAAAAGTTGCCAAAACAAACTTTCTGCATATAAAAGTTGTCGATAACAATATTTCCATAAAGAAAAAATTTTGATAACAGCTTTTCTATACAGAAGAGTTGTCGACCAGAACTTTTCAACAAAAAAGTTGTCGATTAAAATTTTTCTAAAAAGAAAAGTTGCCGATTACAATTTTTCTAAAAAGAAAAGTTGTCAATTGCAACTTTTCTGTATAGAAACGTTGTCAGTAATATATTTTCTATAAAGTTGCCGGTAACATATTTTCTACAAAGAAAAGTGTTCGAGAACTATTTATCTATAAAGAGAAGGTGTCGATAAATATATTTCTATAGAAAGAAGTTGTCGATGACAACTTTTCTGCATAGAAAAGTTTGCGATAACATTTTGTTACATAGAAAAGTTGGCGAAAATTGGCGATAACAACTTTTTATTGTAATAGAAAAGTTGTTATCGACATGCAGATAACAACTTTTCTATGACGATAATAACTTTTCTGCATAGAAAAATTGGCGATAACATTTTTTCTACATAGAAAAGTTGGCGATAACAACTTTTCTGCATGTCGATAACAACTTTTCTATGACGGAAAGTTGTCGATAATAACTTTTCTATGACGAACAGTTGTCGATAGCAACTTTTCTATGACGAAAAATTGTCGAAAACAATTTTTTTATGACGAAAAGATGTCGATAATAATTTTTCTATGACGAAAAGATGTCGATAACAGCCTTTCTACATAGAAAAGTTGTCGATAACAGTTTTTCTGAACAGAAAACATAATGGTAACAACTTTTCAGTATAGAAAATAAGCCTTTTTTATCACGAAAAGTTGTCTTTAATTTTTTTCATATAAATAACAGTTATCGATAATAACTTCTATGTGTAGAAAAGTTGCCGATATCACTTTTTCTGTATAGAAAAGAAGCCGATAAAAACTTTACTATTGGGAAAAGTTGTCGAAAAAAATGTTTCGCTATAGAACAGATATTGATAACAACTTTTCTCTATAGAAAAGTTATCGATAACAACTTTTCTCTATAGAAAAGTTATCGATAACAAATTTTCTCTATAGAAAAGTTAGCAACACCAAATATTCTCTATAGAAAAGTTAACGTTTACGATAACAAATTGTCTCTATAGAAAAGTTTTCGATAACAACTTTTTTCTATTTTTCTTAACACAATTTTAATTAAATGTTTCTTTATTATTTTACTTAACTAACACAGCCACGCGACTCTTAACCTAAAAAGCTCTCTTCGCCTTCAGCCAATCTTCTTTAATCATATCCGCTCCCTTTTCACCGATCATAATTGTTGGTATATTTGTATTACCCGTAGTGATGGTGGGCATTATGCTGGCATCTATAACTCGTAGCCTCTTCATACCGTACACTCTCAATCGTGGATCCACAACAGCATCACGATCACTATAGGGTCCCATTTTACACGTTCCCACTGGATGATAAATAGTTTGGGAATAATGACGAGCCATACACTCCCAAAAAGCATCGCTTAGATATTCCACTTCAGGGCAATTACGCCAAAGATAAATATTCAAGGTGGCATTGAGACGTCTTAGTATGGGCGCCTGGGTTAATTCGTGGCCAAATTTCAGGGCCTCTACCTGTCCAAAAAGAACGATATTTATTGTTCAATAAACTTTCCAAATTCAAATTCATCTTAACTTACCATTATCGCCATGTCCAAGGGATCATCATAATAGTTTGCATGAATTTTTGGATGAATTTTTGCTTTGTCCGATTTTATTTCAATCCATCCTCGGCTACGGGGTCTCATCACTAACGGCGTCACAATAAACGTATCCTTGTAGAGTACCGGCTCCAGCGTTTCAGCAAAATTGGAAAATGTCACTGCCGCCCCCCTTCTCCCAATCATACCGCCATCAGAACTATAACTTATGCTACCCAGAAAATATTGAACATCTGGCCAATCCAGCTTGGGATCTTGGTATTTACTACTCCAAAATCCCATAACCTCTGCAACTGGCATAGAATAGAAAAAGCTATCAGCACCATGTAAAAACTTATCCACCGATTCAGCATTCATCATTTCCGGCACAATAACCGACAAATGATCACCCGTAATGGTGTTATTGATTTCATATATTGCTCCTGTTGTTGAGATATGATCCTGCATGTTGCCACCCACACCGGGTAAATGTTTCAAGACGGGTATATCATATTTTCTCAGTTGGGCTTTGGGTCCAATACCGGAAACCATTAAGAGCTGAGGACTGGCAATAGCACCAGCTGAGAGAATTACTTCCTTTGTAGCTATGGCATTGTGTTTACCACCCATCCATTCGAAGAGCACACCCTTGGCTTCGTTAGTTTTGGGATTAATCAGGATTTGTTCGACAAAGGCATTTAAGAGAATGTCTAAATTGCGTCGCCTCCAAACTGGACGTATATAACCTTTATTGGCACTGCAGCGTAAACCGTTTCTTAAACTGCCATGTGGCACACCAAATCCTGTCTGGGAAGGTCCATTAAAGTCTTGATAGGGGTTTAGCTAAAATACAAAAACATTAGCAAAGAATTTCATTGAAATCAAATGTAGAACAAACATGTTTATAGAAACTCTTGTCGTTAACAAAAATTTCTATCGAAACTCTTATCGATAACAAGATTTTTAGTAGAAACTTTTGTAGAGAACAAGAATTTCTATAGAAACTCTTGTCGATAACAAGGATTTCTATAGAAACTCTTGTCGATAACAAGAATTTCTATAGAAACTCTTGTCGATAACAAGAATTTCTATAGAAACTCTTGTCGATAACAAGAATTTCTATAGAAACTCTTGTCGATAACAAGAATTTCTATAGAAACTCTTGTCGATAACAAGAATTTCTATAGAAACTCTTGTCGATAACAAGAATTTCTATAGAAACTCTTGTCGATAACAAGAATTTCTATAGAAACTCTTGTCGATAACAAGAATTTCTATAGAAACTCTTGTCGATAACAAGAATTTCTATAGAAACTCTTGTCGATAACAAGAATTTCTATAGAAACTCTTGTCGATAACAAGAATTTCTATAGAAACTGTTGACGATAACAAGAATTTCTATAGAAACTGTTGACGATAACAAGAATTTCTATAGAAACTCTTGTCGATAACAAGAATTTCTATAGAAACTCTTGTCGATAACAAGAATTTCTATAGAAACTCTTGTCGATAACAAGAATTTCTATAGAAACTCTTGTCGATAACAAGATTTTCTATAGAAACTCTTGTCGATAACAAGATTTTCTATAGAAACTCATGTCGATAACAAGAATTTCTATAGAAACTCTTGTCGATAACAAAAATTTCTATATAGAAACTCTTGTCGATAACAAGAATTTCTATAGAAATTCTTGTCGATAACAAGAACTCTTGTCGATAACAAGAATTTCTATAGAAACTCTTGTCGATAACAAGAATTTCTATAGAAACTCTTGTCGGTAACAAGAATTTCTATAGAAACTCTTGTCGATAACAAGAATTTCTATAGAAACTCTTGTCGATAACAAGAATTTCTATAGAAACTCTTGTCGATAACAAGAATTTCTATAGAAACTCTTGTCGATAACAAGAATTTCTATAGAAACTCTTGTCGATAACAAGAATTTCTATAGAAACTCTTGTCGATAACAAGAATTTCTATAGAAACTCTTGTCGATAACAAGAATTTCTATAGAAACTCTTGTCGATAACAAGAATTTCTATAGAAACTCTTGTCGATAACAAGAATTTCTATAGAAACTCTTGTCGATAACAAGAATTTCTATAGAAACTCTTGTCGATAACAAGAATTTCTATAGAAACTCTTGTCGATAACAAGAATTTCTATAGAAACTCTTGTCGATAACAAGAATTTCTATCGAAACTCTAGTCGATAACAAGAATTTCTATAGAAAATCTTGTCGATAACAAGAATTTCTATAGAAACTCTTGACGATAACAAGAATTTCTATAGAAACTCTTGTCGATAACAAGAATTTCTATAGAAAATCTTGTCGATAACAAGAATTTCTATAGAAAATCTTGTCGATAACAAGAATTTCTATAGAAACTCTTGTCGATAACAAGACTTTCTATAGAAACTCTTGTCGATAACAAGAATTTCTATAGAAACTCTTGTCGATAACAAGAATTTCTATAGAAACTCTTGTCGATAACAAGAATTTCTATAGAAACTCTTGTCGATAACAAGAATTTCTATAGAAACTCTTGTCGATAACAAGAATTTCTATAGAAACTCTTGTCGATAACAAGCATTTCTATAAAAACTCTTGTCGATAAGAAGAATTTCTATAGAAGCTCTTGTCGATAACAAGAATTTCTATAGAAACTCTTGTCGATAACAAAAATTTCTATAGAAACTCTTGTCGATAACAAGAATTTCTATAGAAACTCTTGTCAATAAAAAGAATTTCTATTGAAACTCCTGTCGATAACAAGAATTTCTATTGAAACCATTGTCGATAACAATAATTTCTATTGAAACTCTTCTATAGAAACTCTTGTCGATAGAAATTTTTTTCGTTAATATTTTTTTCTACTGAGATTCTTTTCGACAAAACTATTTTTTATCAATTCTTCGCAATAACAACATTTTTCAACGGAAATTCATACCAAATTCATTTCCCTGGCCGCCAGCATGAAAACATCCAACAAAGGCGATGGAAATCGATAACTCTCCACCGATATGGGTCCACCATATCCATGATATGAATTATTTTCAAAACCCGGTACTCGCATATCTTCCAATTTACGAAAATAATGCAGCAAATTATCATAATTCCAGCCTGGATTTCCCAGCTCTGCCCAATGATCATAATCCCGGCGATTTCCGCGTAAATACATCATTGCATTAATGCTGCTACAACCACCCAATAGCTTAGCTCGTGGCCAATAGCATTGTTGGTTTTGCATTGCCAAACAATATCGAGGCGAAGGTTCTGTCCAATATTTCCAATCCCAAGGACTACGTTGAAAGACAGGATATAACATGGGCAAATCGGCAATTAAAGGTTCATCGCCACCTGCCTCCAAGAGTAAAATATTCCAATGAGATATTTCCGATAGTCTCGAGGCTAAAACACAACCTGCCGAACCACCACCGACGACAATGAAATCATAATGATCACGTAAATCTTTAATGTGTATTGGTTTGGCGCGATTTTCCGCATCAACGATATCTGGACGTTGCTCTTTTATGCCCTGGATAAGCAGTAGCAATACCATGGCACTTGGACCGATTGTCAGCAGAAAACGACCGAATGCCAAATAACCTTCCGGGGTTAACATTGTATCGTACTCCGTAGCTTTTTGCGTTCCGATATATGCCGATTTCTTTTGTTCTTCCGCACAATTTAATTTTCAAATTTCCCAACACAAATATTTTTAGCGTTTTAACACTTCAACTTCCCGACAAGAACTGTTGGCTATTTTGCAAGAATATTTTAAACTAGATTTAAGTTTTTCTTCTTTGTTTTAATATTCAGTTTTGTCAGATCATCATTTTCGTTTTTTGCCCCCCGAACTGGGTCAACTAACTTTGCTTACATCTTTTTCGGTAACATAGCTAAGGTGTTTTCCAATATTAAAGAAGCTACGTATTGTTTTTTTATGTTTACATTACGATGGTCAGGGTTGTTTGTGTAAATAGTGACTCATTTTTTGGAAAATTAGCAACTGAATACCTTAACCCACAACAGAGATGGTAAGCAATAACAAAATCTACCGAAACTCTTACCGATGACAAAATTTGCTGTAGAACATCTTTCGATAGCAAGATTTTCTATAAAAATTCTTGTCTATAACAAGATTTCATATAGAAATTCTTGTCGATAACAAAATTGTCTATAGAAGTTCTTACCAAAAACAGTATTATCTATATAAAATCTTGTCGATAGCAACATTCTCTAAATAAACTATTATCGATAACAAGATTTTCTATAGAAATTCTTGTCGATAACAAGATTTTCTATAGAAGTTCCTGTCGATAACAAGATTTTCTATAGAAATTCTTGCCGATAACAAGATTTTCTATAGAAATTCTTGTCGATAACAAGATTTTTTATAAAAATTCTTGTCGATAACAAGATTTACCCCCGAATAACAAGATTTACTATAGAAATTCTTGTCGATAACAAGATTTTCTATAGAAATTCTAGTCGATAACAAGATTTTCTATACAAATTATTGTCGATTACAAGATTTTCTATAGAATTTCTTGTCGATAACAGAGTTTTCGTTAAAAATTCTTGACGATAACAAAATATTCTCTTGTTATTTCTGACCAAAGATATATATTCTTGTCGATAACATTTTTTGTGTCGATAACAAGAATTTCTATAGAAACTCTTGTCGATAACAAGAATTTTGACGGTAACAAGAATTTTGCCGATAACAAGAATTTTGCCGATAACAAGAATTTCTATAGAAACTCGTGTCGATAACAAGAACTTCTATAGAAACTCTTGTCGATAACAAGAATTTTGACGATAACAAGAATTTTGTCGATAACAAGAATTTCTATAGAAACTCTTGTCGATAACAAGAATTTCTATAGAAACTCTTGTCGATAACAAGAATTTCTATAGAAACTCTTGTCGATAACAAGAATTTCTATAGAAACTCTTGTCGATAACAAGAATTTCTATAGAAACTCTTGTCGATAACAAGAATTTCTATAGAAACTCTTGTCGATAACAAGAATTTCTATAGAAACTCTTGTCGATAACAAGAATTTCTATAGAAACTCTTGTCGATAACAAGAATTTCTATAGAAACTCTTGTCGATAACAAGATTTTCTATAGAAACTCTTGTCGATAACAAGAATTTCTATAGAAACTCTTGTCGATAACAAGAATTTCTATAGAAACTCTTGTCGATAACAAGATTTGCTATAGAAACTCTTGTCGATAACAAGAATTTCTATAGAAACTCTTGTCGATAACAAGATTTTCTATAGAAACTCTTATCGATAACAAGAATATCTATAGAAACTCTTGTCGAAACAAGAATATCCATAGAAACTCTTGTCGATAACAAGAATTTCGATAGAAACTCTTGTCGATAACAAGAATTTCTATAGAAACTCTTGTCGATAACAAGAATTTCTATAGAAACTCTTGTCGATAACAAGAATTTCTATAGAAACTCTTGTCGATAACAAGAATTTCTATAGAAACTCTTGTCGATAACAAGAATTTCTATAGAAACTCTTGTCGATAACAAGAATTTCTATAGAAACTCCTGTCGATAACAAGAATTTCTATAGAAACTCCTGTCGATAACAAGAATTTCTATAGAAACTCTTGTCGATAACAAGAATTTCTATAGAAACTCTTGTCGATAACAAGAATTTCTATAGAAACTCTTGTCGATAACAAGCATTTCTATAGACACACCTGTCGATAACAAGAATTTCTATAGACACACTTGTCGATAACAAGAAACTCTTGTCGATAACAAGAATTTCTATAGAAACACTTGTCGATTACAAGAATTTCTATAGAAACACTTGTCGATTACAAGAATTTCTATAGAAACACTTGTCGATTACAAGAATTTCTATAGAAACACTTGTCGATTACAAGAATTTCTATAGAAACTCTTGTCGATAACAAAAATTTCTATAGAAACTCTTGTCGATAACAAGAATATCCATAGAAACTATTGTCGATAACAAGAATTTCTATAGAAACCCTTGCCGATAACAAGAATTTCTATAGAAACTCTTGTCGATAACAAGAATTTCTATAGAAACTCTTGTCGATAACAAGAATTTCTATAGAAACTCTTGTCGATAACAAGAATTTCTATAGAAACTCTTGTCGATAACAAGAATTTCTATAGAAACTCTTGTCGATAACAAGAATTTCTATAGAAACTCTTGTCGATAACAAGAATTTCTATTGAAACTCTTGTCGATAACAAGAATTTCTATAGAAACTCCTGTTGATAACAAGAATTTCTATAGAAACTCTTGTCGATAACAAAAATTTCTATAGAAATTTCTATAGAAACTCTTGTCGAAACAAGAATATCCATAGAAACTCTTGTCGATAACAAGAAATTCTATAGAAACTCTTGTCGATAACAAGAAATTCTGTAGAAAATCTTGTCAAATGCAAGCATTTCTATAGAAACTCTTGTCGTTAACAAGAATTTCTATAGAAACTCTTGTCGATAACAAGAATTTCTATAGAAACTCTTGTCGATAACAAGAATTTCTATAGAAACTCTTGTCGATAACAAGAATTTCTATAGAAACTCTTGTCGATAACAAGAATTTCTATAGAAACTCTTGTCGATAACAAGAATTTCTATAGAAACTCTTGTCAATAACAAGAATTTCTATAGAAGCTCCTGTTGATAACAAGAATTTCTATAGAAACTCATGTCGATAACAAAAATTTCTATAGAAATTTCTATAGAAACTCTTGTCGAAACAAGAATATCCATAGAAACTCTTGTCGATAACAAGAAATTCTATAGAAACTTTTGTCGATAACAAGAATTTCTATAGAAACTTTTGTCGATAACAAGAATTTCTATAGAAACTCTTGTCGATAACAAGAATTTCTATAGAAACTCTTGTCGATAACAAGAATTTCTATAGAAACTCTTGTTGATAACAAGAATTTCTATAGAAACTCATGTCGATAACAAGAATTTCTATAGAAACTCATGTCGATAACAAGAATTTCTATAGAAACTCTTGTCGATAACAAGAATTTCTATAGAAACTCTTGTCGATAACAAGAATTTCTATATAAACTCTTGTCGATAACAAGAATTTCTATAGAAACTCTTGTCGATAACAAGAATTTCTATAGAAACTCTTGTCGATAACAAGAATTTCTATAGAAACTCTTGTCGATAACAAGAATTTCTATAGAAACTCTTGTCGATAACAAGAATTTCTATAGAAACTCTTGTCGATAACAAGAATTTCTATAGAAACTCTTGTCGATAACAAGAATTTCTATAGAAACTCTTGTCGATAACAAGAATTTCTATAGAAATTTCTATAGAAACTCTTGTCGAAACAAGAATATCCATAGAAACTCTTGTCGATAACAAGAAATTCTATAGAAACTCTTGTCGATAACAAGAAATTCTGTAGAAAATCTTGTCAAATGCAAGCATTTCTATAGAAACTCTTGTCGTTAAAAAGAATTTCTATAGAAACTCTTGTCGATAACAAGAATTTCTATAGAAACTCTTGTCGATAACAAGAATTTCTATAGAAACTCTTGTCGATAACAAGAATTTCTATAGAAACTCTTGTCGATAACAAGAATTTCTATAGAAACTCTTGTCGATAACAAGAATTTCTATAGAAACTCTTGTCAATAACAAGAATTTCTATAGAAGCTCCTGTTGATAACAAGAATTTCTATAGAAACTCATGTCGATAACAAAAATTTCTATAGAAATTTCTATAGAAACTCTTGTCGAAACAAGAATATCCATAGAAACTCTTGTCGATAACAAGAAATTCTATAGAAACTTTTGTCGATAACAAGAATTTCTATAGAAACTTTTGTCGATAACAAGAATTTCTATAGAAACTCTTGTCGATAACAAGAATTTCTATAGAAACTCTTGTCGATAACAAGAATTTCTATAGAAACTCTTGTCGATAACAAGAATTTCTATAGAAACTCTTGTCGATAACAAGAATTTCTATAGAAACTCTTGTCGATAACAAGAATTTCTATAGAAACTCTTGTCGATAACAAGAATTTCTATAGAAACTCTTGTCGATAACAAGAATTTCTATAGAAACTCTTGTCGATAACAAGAATTTCTATAGAAACTCTTGTCGATAACAAGAATTTCTATAGAACTCTTGTCGATAACAAGAATTTCTATAGATACTCTTTTCGATAACAAGAATTTCTATAGAAACTCTTGTCGATAACAAGAATTTCTATAGAAACTCTTGTCGATAACAGGGATTTCTATAGAAACTTTCGTCGATAACACGAATTTCTATAGAAACTCTTGTCGATAACAGGGATTTCTATAGAAACTTTCGTCGATAACACGAATTTCTATAGAAACTCTTGTCGATAACAACAATTTTTATATAAATTCCTGTCGATAACAAGAATTTCTACACCAACTCTTGTCAATAACAAGAATTCCTATAGAAACTCCTATAGATTACAAGAAACTCTCGTCGATAACAAGATATTCTCGAGAATTTTTTTCGAATACACGATTTTCTATAGAAATCTTTGTCAATAATATAGAAATAATATAGAAATTTCTATAGAAACTCTTGTCGATAACAAGAATTTCTATAGAAACTCTTGTCGATAACAAGAATTTCTATAGAAACTCTTGTCGATAACAAGAATTTCTATAGAAACTCTTGTCGATAACAAGAATTTCTATAGAAACTCTTGTCGATAGCATGAATTTCTATAGAAACTCTTGTCGAAAACAAGAATTTCTATAGAAACTCTTGTCGATAACAAGAATTTCTATAGAAACTCTTATCGATAAGAAGAATTTCTATAAAAACTTTTATCGATAACAAGAATATCTATAGAAACTCTTGTCGGTAACAAGAATTTCTATAGAAACTCTTGCCGGTAACAAGAATTTCTATAGAAACTCTTGTCGGTAACAAGAATTTCTATAGAAACTCTCGTCGATAACAAGATATTCTCCAGATTTTTTTCGATAACACGATTTTCTATAAAAATTTTTTTCAATAATAAGATTTTCCATAAAAAAATTCTCGCCAATAACAAGATTTTCTTTGAAAATTTTGTCGATAACATGATTTTTTATTAAAACTTTCTTCGATAACAAAATCTTCTACAGAAGGTCTTGTAAATAACAAGAATTTATATAAATAAACTATAATCTCTATAGAAACTCTTGCCGATAACAATAATCTCTATATAAACGCTTGCCGATAACAAGAATTTCTATAGAAAATCTTTTTAAAACAAGAATATAAAAATTATTGCCGATAACACGAATTTCTACAGAGACTATGGTCGATAACAAAAATTTCTATAGAAACTGTTGTCGACAATCAGAATTTCTTTAGAAACTCTTGTCGATATCAGGAATTTCTATAGAAACGCGTCTCGATAACAAGAATTTCTATACAAACTCTCATCGATAACCGTAATTTTTATAGAAACTTGTTGATAGCAAGAATTTCTATGGAAACTGTGGAGATTTTCTTTGAAACTTTTGTCGATAAAATGAACATTTTCCACCGACGTTGTTGTCGATAACAAAATTTTCTGTGATATTAAATAAGAAAACACATTCTTGCTCTTTACAACTTTTCTAATTCTTTATTTTAAACTATTTTTTACAGGTAATACTATCATTTATATCACTTTGGGGTAAGATCCGCTTCCCTATATGGCGACAACTCGTCTAATATCATTTCGGCGCCCTTTTCGGCAATCATAATGGCTGGGCCATTCGTATTGGCACTTGTAATATTCGGCATAATACTAGCATCGATAACTCGCAACCCTTTAATGCCATGCACTCTCAAACGGGAATCTACCACAGCCTCTGGATCCCATGAAGGACCCATTTTACATGTACCCGCCGCATGCCAAGCGCTGATGCAGAAATATTTAATGTAACAAAACCAGTAAGCATCGGAATCAAACCCTAAGATATCACATTCCGGTAATGGTATGCGTACAAATTCCAAACCATAATGATGAAAGACCTCAGTATTTTCTAGAGACCTGACAAAACGCACATAACGCAGCAAAGTTTCGCGATCCTCTTCAGCACTGGCATAATTGTTGTGGATCTCCGGACCCTTACCAAATTCGGGATATTTTAATTTAATGTGTCCCCTTGATTTGGGCTTCACCAACAGGCCCTGTATCTGCAAGGTAGTTTGATTTTCGGCAATTTCTAACAGCTTTTCTTCCAAATCCTCACTGAATTGTAAAAACCTAAACATATTGGAATCCCTTGTGGGTGTGTCAATACCCGCCACAATCATTACATCACTTTTGTTTTGCTGATTTTCCGCAGCCAGGGAGTTAATGAAACCCACTAAATTTCTATTCGCAGCCAAGGAACCATTTTGATAAGCCAGGTATTGGAAGGTATTCATTAGGCTATCGCTTCGCCCAAACTCGGGTATGTTTTTAGTGAATTTATATGTCATCGTCAGTAACCCATGATCTTGAAGATTTTTTCCCACAGATAAATTCCGCACACATGGAATTTTCAACTTCCTCAGGTCTTCACAAGGACCAATACCAGAATGCATTAATATTTGTGGACTATTTAAGGTCCCAGCACTTAAGATGATCTCCTTGCGTGCTTGAATTTTCAAAACTTTATTATTGGGCATTACAACTTCCACTCCGGCAGCCTTTTGCCAACCATTAAAGACAATCTTGCGGACCACAGCATTTTTCACCACATGTAAATTGTTGCGATATCTGGCCACTTTGCCCAAATAGGTTTTACCGGTACACATACGTTTGCCACGATCCACTGTTCCCAAAATGTCCTGCATAAAACCTTGACTTTTTGTTTCGTATTGATTTTCCACCTCCTCGGTAGCATTTTCCAAGAGATTTCTTAACGTATAGTATTCTTCCATTCGTAGGAAGTTATTTAAAACCAAGGAACCTTTGGGATTCGTGGCCGTACTCTCATCGTGTGTAGCCTTTACAAAATGTTGATAAACATTTTCCCAAGACCAGCCTTTGTTCCCTTGACTTTCCCATTCATCATAATCCTCAGGACGACCAGATAGAAAAACATTTCCATTGATACCTCCAGTGCCGCTGATCATTTTACCCCTTGGCCAAAAGCAGCGACCACCTCTCATGGCCTTACAGCTCGTCGGATTAGGTTCTGCATAGTCGTTCCAGGTATATTCGGTATTTTGCAGCAAATTAGAGAGGGTATAGACCTAGAAGAGAAGAATTATGTGTCAGATAAAAATATCAACCAATCGATAACAAAATTTTCTATACATATTCCTATCCTTAACCCGATTTTCTAAGGAAATTCTTAACGATAACACGATTTTCTATAGAAACTCATGTCGATAACAAGAACTTCTATAGAAACACTTGCCGATAACAAAAATAGCATAGCATAACTATAACTTCCACAGAAAAAGTTTCCGATAACTAGAATTTCTCAAAAAACCATTGCCGCTAATAAAATTTTCTAAAAAAGTACCTATCGATAATAAGACTTTAAACAAAAATCTTGGTCGATAACACGATCGTCTAAAGAATTTTTTATCGATAAAAAATTTTCTTTAGAAATTCTTGTCAATAACAATATTTTCTTTGGAAATTCTTGTCCATAACAAGATTATCTTCAGAATTTCTTTAAGCCTTTATATAGAAATTCCTGTCGACAACAAGGTTTTCTATAGAAATTCTTTTCGATAAGAAGATTTTCTGTAGTAGTTTTTGTCAATAGCAACCTTTTGTGGGTAACAAGAATTTTTATAGAAACTCTTGTCGATAACAAGGTTTTCTATAGAAATTCTTGTCGATAACAAGATTTTCTATATAAATTCTTGTCGATAACAAGATTTTCTATATAAACTCTTGTCGATAACAAGAATTTCTATAGAAACTCTTGTCGATAACAAGAATTTCTATAGGAACTCTTGTCGATAACAAGAATTTCTATAGGAACTCTTGTCGATAACAAGAATTTCTATAGAAACTCTTGTCGATAACAAGAATTTCTATAGAAACTCTTGTCGATAACAAGAATTTCTATAGAAACTCTTGTCGATAACAAGAATTTCTATAGAAACTCTTGTCGATAACAAGAATTTTTATAGAAACTCTTGTCGATAACAAGAATTTTTATAGAAACTCTTGTCGATAACAAGAATTTCTATAGAAACTCTTGTCGATAACAAGAATTTTTATAGAAACTCTTGTCGATAACAAGAATTTTTATAGAAACTCTTGTCGATAACAAGAATTTCTATAGAAACTCTTGTCGATAACAAGAATTTCTATAGAAACTCTTGTCGATAACAAGAATTTCTATAGAAACTCTTGTCGATAACAAGAATTTCTATAGAAACTCTTGTCGATAACAAGAATTTTTATAGAAACTCTTGTCGATAACAAGAATTTCTATAGAAACTCTTGTCGATAACAAGAATTTCTATAGAAACTCTTGTCGATAACAAGAATTTCTATAGAAACTCTTGTCGATAACAAGAATTTTTATAGAAACTCTTGTCGATAACAAGAATTTTTATAGAAACTCTTGTCGATAACAAGAATTTCTATAGAAACTCTTGTCGATAACAAGAATTTCTATAGAAACTCTTGTCGATAACAAGAATTTTTATAGAAACTCTTGTCGATAACAAGAATTTCTATAGAAACTCTTGTCGATAACAAGAATTTCTATAGAAACTTTTGTCGATAACAAGAATTTCTATAGAAACTCTTGTCGATAACAAGAATTTCTATAGAAACTCTTGTCGATAACAAGAATTTCTATAGAAACTCTTGTCGATAACAAGAATTTCTATAGAAACTCTTGTCGATAACAAGAATTTCTATAGAAACTCTTGTCGATAACAAGAATTTCTATAGAAACTCTTGTCGATAACAAGAATTTCTATAGAAACTCTTGTCGATAACAAGAATTTCTATAGAAACTCTTGTCGATAACAAGAATTTCTATAGAAACTCTTGTCGATAACAAGAATTTCTATAGAAACTCTTGTCGATAACAAGAATTTCTATAGAAACTCTTGTCGATAACAAGAATTTCTATAGAAACTCTTGTCGATAACAAGAATTTCTATAGAAACTCTTGTCGATAACAAGAATTTCTATAGAAACTCTTGTCGATAACAAGAATTTCTATAGAAACTCTTGTCGATAACAAGAATTTTTATAGAAACTCTTGTCGATAACAAGGATTTCTAAAGAAACCCTTGTCGATAACAAGAATTTCTATAGAAACTTTTGTCGATAATAAGAATTTCTATAGAAACTCTTGTCGATGACAAGAATTTCTATAGAAACTCTTGTCGATAACAAGAATTTCTATAGAAACTCTTGTCGATAACAAGAATTTCTATAGAAACTCTTGTCGATAACAAGAATTTCTATAGAAACTCTTGTCGATAACAAGAATTTCTATAGAAACTCTTGTCGATAACAAGAATTTCTATAGAAACTCTTGTCGATAACAAGAATTTCTATAGAAACTCTTGTCGATAACAAGAATTTCTATAGAAACTCTTGTCGATAACAAGAATTTTTATAGAAACTCTTGTCGATAACAAGAATTTCTATAGAAACTCTTGTCGATAACAAGAATTTCTATAGAAACTCTTGTCGATAACAAGAATTTCTATAGAAACTCTTGTCGATAACAAGAATTTCTATAGAAACTCTTGTCGATAACAAGAATTTCTATAGAAACTCTTGTCGATAACAAGAATTTCTATATAAACTCTTGTCGATAACAAGAATTTCTATAGAAACTCTTGTCGATAACAAGAAATTCTTTAGAAACTCATGTCGATAACAAGAATTTCTATAGAAACAAGAATTTCTTGTCAGTAACAAGATTTTCTATGGAAACTTTTGTCGACTAAAGATTTTTATAGAAATTATTTTGTTTTCTGTAGAAATCTTCGTTACTCTTTTCCATAGATATTCTTGTAAAAATAAGTTTTTTGTTCAGAAAACATATTATCGATATGTCATGGTCGCTATCATAAACAGCATCGTTTAGTCAAATGTAGTCTCAATGTCATATATCGGTATGCAAAGGCAGCAGCACAACAAAACCAGTTCCAAATATTTTCTCTATGACCTTTACATCTAATAATTGTTTTTCGATAACACTTCTTTATTATCCACACTTCTTACTCACCTCTGAAAGACTAGGGGGATCGCCACCTGCCTCTAACACCAAGACACTGACATGGGGATTTTCACTTAAACGACTGGCAACAACTGAACCAGCATTACCAGCACCAACCACAATGTAATCGTGAGCAATTGGCCAACGTTGTGTCAACAATTCTTCGCCATAATCCGATGGCCACATTTGGGGATCGGTTAACGCATCTCTGGCAGCTGTTATATTTTGAAATAATTGAGCTACCAGATTGTCAAATGTATTCGCTGGCGAAACAGGATTATTTGCATAATTCCCGCCAATACTCCATAGAAAGAAGAAAATAAAACCTAAAATTAAAACTCAATTATTCAGAAAGAAGAAAATAAAACCTACAATTGATTGTCTATTATTTTTAGAACACCACTCTCTCTCTCACTCTAAACCAAGTTCATTGACCTTACCGATTTTATTAGACATACTTCGTAGATTATAAAAATAAATTTAATGTTTTGTATTGTGTTCGCTGTGAAATCACTGAAGCTACTGATCGTCGGAGGGCTGTTAAAAATTCTATAATATACGATTTTTTGTTTACAATAAAACAAAAACACATTGTTTTATTAATTACAATAACAACAGACCTGCATTTACACTTGACTTTAATAAGTGTGGGGTTTTATTTGAATTGCACTCGAAATTTAATATTTAAAGAACGTTTCACGTTGTCACCTGTCTTTCTCTCTCTCTTTCTCGGCTGATAACGCTATGCATTATCAATGATTTTCTTTGCCTTGTCCTATTGTGGGTTTTGTCGTTGTTGCTTACACGGAAGTGGCTATGTATCATAGGCTGTTATGTTGAATAAAGCTTTTGTAAAATTAACAGTAACTGTATATTTGAGTTAACAGAAAGCTGTAATAACAGAAGTAAAAACAAAAGCTTCCAAATTGTAACGACTGAATAACAGACGTGGCTAAAAGAAACGACACAATGAACAACAGAAATTGACTCGACGGAAAGACAAGATTCCAACATTTTTGTTATCAAAAAGTTTCCTATTATAGAAGAAAATTTTTTATCGAAAATCTGTTTATCGACAAGAGTTCCCATAGAATATTTTGTTATCGACGAAAGTTTCTATAGAAATTCTTGTTATCGACAGGAGTTCCTATAGAAATTCTTGTTATCGACAAGAGTTTCTATGGAAATTCTTGTTATCGACAAGAGTTTCTATAGAAATTCTTGTTATCGACAAGAGTTTCTAAGAAATTCTTGTTATCGACTAGAGTTTCTATGGAAATTCTTGTTATCGACAAGAGTTTCTATAGAAATTCTTGTTATCGACAAGAGTTTCTATAGAAATTCTTGTTATCGACAAGAGTTTCTATAGAAATTCTTGTTATCGACAAGAGTTTCTATAGAAATTCTTGTTACCGAAAAAGTATCAATAGAAATTTTTGGTATCGCTAGTGTTTCTATAGAAATTCTTGTTATCGGCAATGGTTTCTAGAGAAATTCTTGTTATCGACACAGCATTTCTACAAAAAACGTTTTGTTATCGACAGCAATTCTATAGAAAATTGTTGTTATCAACAACATTTCTATAGAAATTTACTGTTATCGACATATTTTTTATAGAAAATTGTTGTTATCGACAACATTTCTATAGAAAATTATTGTTATCGGCACCTTTTTTTACAAAAAATTTTTGCTAACGACAACATTTGTATAGAAAATTCTTGTAATAGACAACTTTCCTATAGAAAATTGTTGTTTTCGAAAACTTTTATATGGAAAAATTTTATATCGTCAACTTTTCTATAGAAAATTATTGTTAACGGTAAATTTTTCGTAGAAAATGATTCCGATCCACAACGTTTTTCTAGAAAATTGTTGTTATCGAAAACTTTTATATGGAAACATTTTTTATCGTCAACTTTTCTATAGAAAATTATAGTTAACGAAAATTTGTTCGTAGAAAATGATTCTTATCGACAACTTTTCTCTAAAAAATGTTTGTAATCGACAACTTTTCTATAGAAAATTGTTAATATTGACAAATTTTCTATAGAAATTGTTTGTTGTCGACAACTTTTCTATAGAAAATTTTTGTTGTCGGCAACTTGTCTATAGAAAATTCTTGCTTTCGCCAACTTTTCTATAGAAAATTGTTGTTATCGACATCTTTTCTATAGAAAATTGTTGTTATCGACAACTTTTCTAAAGAAAATTGTTGTAGATAACTTTTTTCTGAAGAATTTTTTTTGTCGACAACTTTTCTGTAGAAAATTGTTGTTATCGACAATTTTTCTATAAAAAAAAAAATTGTTATCGACTACTTTTCCATCGAAACATATTTTTATCGCAATTATTTTTCTATATAAAATGGTAGCTATCGAACACTTTACTATAATAAATGGTTGTTTTCAATTACTGTTATCGACAACTTTTCCGCAAAAAAAAACTGTATCGGCAAGTTTTCAATAGAAAGTAGTTTTTATCGACAGCTTTCTGTAGAAAATTGTTGTTATCGACAAGTTTTCTATAAAAAAATTGTTATCGACTACTTTTCCATCGAAAAATGTTTTTATCGTAATTTTTCTATATGAATGGTTGTTATCGACAACTCTTCTATAAAATAAATTGTTTATCTCTCTTTCAAGGAGGAGCTGCTTGTCATTAACTTTCAATGTGTAAATTATATTTTTAATGCCTCCAAATTATTTTATTTTGCATTTTCAAATCCATCTGATAGTAAAAGAACACATGTAATAATGACCCTTGCCCCCATTATTATAAGTCTTCTTTTGTTATAGTTTGGATTTACCGAACAGATTTATAGCGGTCCGGTTAACTTAAAGTTAAAAGTGATCATTAACTTTCATGGAGGACCTTCTTGGCATTATGTTTTAACGCTAAAATTATATTTTTAATTCCTCCAAATTGGTTTATTTTGCGTTTTAAAATCCACCCAATAGTAAAAGAACACATATAATAATGGCCCTTAGTCATTTTACAAAAAAATAACATTGTTATATATTTTTCTTTGTATAATTTATATTTACTTTCTTATTTAAAAACTACAGGACTTAGAATAAATTAATGTTAATATCATAAAATTTAAATTTGATTGACGATAATTGTTTTTTTTTTTCTTTTCTTAAAATAAATATTTCTTATTTCTTTCTATATAATTTCTAAACTATGACAGGCACACTAAATACATTTTTGATTTGGTTTCACATAACTTAGAAATAAAAATAAATAATATTTTTTTCACTGGTCTCCTACTTCCTCCACCGGACTCTTACACCACAGTGTTTTTAATCCAAAATTCCTTAATCATATCGGAACCCTTTTCAGCAATCATTATGACCGGTGCATTGGTGTTGGCACTAACCAAATTAGGCATTATGGAGGCATCTATGACTCGCAGGCCTCGAATACCATAAACCCTCAGTTGGGGATCTACTACAGCTTCAGGATCCCAATATGGACCCATTTTACAGGTGCCCACCGGATGATAAATTGTCACGGTGTAGTGTCTTATCATGCACTCCCAATAGGGATCGGTAAACATTTGTAAATGTTGACATCCCGGCCATTTGATGGCTGAGAGCCGTGAACCAAACCTTTGCATTGCCTGAGTCCTGGATAGGGCCACGGCAATCTTTACACCTTCTATTAATGTTTTGGTATCGAAGTCGTCTGTTAAATAGTTGGGTATAATGTATGGATAATCGAAGGGATTACCGGATCTCAACTTAATGGAACCTTTGCTGCGTGGTCTCAGCAACATGGGAATTATGCTCCAGACATCGTGGTTATTGATTTTTTCAAACACGGCACGATAGAAGGCATCTGTCAAACCATGGGCCTTGCGTAATTGATTCCCACCATCAGAGTTTGTGGAACCGGAGACAAAATGGAATTCAATATCCGGCCAATCCAGAGAAGCGTTGGCATATTTGGTATTGACAAAGGCCAGGCCTTCAACACCACCCAAAATGGTCAGTGGTCCTTGGCCAAAGACGGCATACTGTAACACTGTGGACATGGAGTGGAAACGATTTTCCACAATGGACACCGGCTTGTTGACCATAAATGTCAGACCTCCCAGGCCTATGTGATCCTGCATATTTTCCCCCACATTTAGCTCTTTGATAACCGGTATGCGATGTTTTGTCAATTCCTTGCGGGGTCCAATACCAGATAACATCAACAACTGGGGAGAGTTAACAGAACCTCCTGACAAAATCACTTCCTTCTTGGCTCGGACATGATAAAGCTTTTGATCCTTGACAAATTCCACGCCAAATGCCAATTTTGTGACGGGATCAATCATGATTCTTGTGACATGGGAATTCATGGATATGTGTAAATTTGGACGAAGACGTGCTGGTCTCAGGAAGGCCTTTGCAGTACTGCAACGACTACCACGCCTTGTGGTACCCTGGGCAATCATAAAGCCTGCCTGTTTTTCGCCATTCAAATCACGATTTTCATAACCCATTTCCACACCGGCCTCCACAAAACTGGCCGCCAAGGGGGTGTGATAAGGAGCCTCGCCCACCGTCAAATAACCTCCCGTTGAGTGGTAGGGTGTACTGGCCAAATAGGGATTGGTGTTGTCTTCAGATTTCTTGAAATAATACAAGGCATCACGATAACCCCAGCCAGGGTTACCCAAGGCCTCCCAGGCATCGTAATCATGTTTGCTGCCACGCAAGTACAACATGTAGTTCAGGACACTGGAGCCACCCAAGACCTTGCCTCTGGGCCAGTTGCAGCGACCACCATTCATGGCTGGAAGCAAGAAAAGCCAATTTTAGGAAATTTCAAAGTAAACTATTATTCCACTACAACTTACCCAAACAAGTGGTACCCGACGGCTCTGTTTTGTATTTCCAATCCATTTTACTTAGCTGCAAATATCCTGCCATTAGCGGTACATCCGATATCTCTGTTTCATCTCCACCAGCCTCCAGTAGTAAGACATTCCAATTTTCCACCTCCGTTAGACGATTAGCCACTACTGCTCCCGCCGATCCTGCTCCTATTACTATAAAATCATAATGGTCTCTTATTTCATCTCCTGCAGTGTCAATGGGTTTGGATTCGGGATCCATTATTTCTTCATATTGAAAATAGGCTATTGCCGCTAGGAGGGTAGGTATAAACCAGCTATTACTGGTGGCTGCCGTTAGGGCGCCTCCAACCACAGCCGCCGTATTGGCTATTGCACTCATTTTTGTGAGAGAACCGTTCTAATGCTATTTATATGCTCTTGAAGAGATTAATGTTATTGAGAGCACATGTCCCACGAAGAACTGAAATGGAGAGAAAGAGAGAGAGAGAAAGTTAATAAATTTCAAACTTCCAAAGAGAAACTTAGAAAACTAAACTTTCCTGTATACAATAGTTCTCGTTAAGAAAATGTATATATAAACAATAGTTATCGAGCACTTTTCTATACAGACATGTTGTTATCGAGCTCTTTTCTATACAGACATGTTGTTATCGATCACTTTTCTATACAGACAAGATGTTATCGTCAACTTTTATATGCAGAAAAGTTGTTATCGACAACTCTTCTATGCAGAAAATTTGCTATCGGCAACTTTTCTACACAGAAAAGTTGTTAGCGACAATTTTTCTCTGCAGAAAATTTGTTATCGGCAACTTTTCTATGCAAAAAAATGTTATCGGCAACTTTTCTATGCAGACAAGTTGTTATCGACAACTTTTCTATGCCGACAAGTTGTTATCGACAATTTGTCTATACATAAAAGTTGTTATCGACAACTTTTCTATACAGAAAAACTGTTATCGACAACTTTTCTATACACAAAAGTTGTTATCGACATATTTTCTATGTAAAAAGTTGTTATCGACAACTTTTCTTTGGTAAAAAAGTTGTTATCGATAACTTTTCTATACAGAAAAGTTGTTATCGAAAAATGTTCCCTGCAAAAAAGTTGTTATCGACAAATTTTCTCTTCAGAAAATTTGCTATCGACAGATTTTCTATGTAGTAAAGTTGTTATCGACAACTTTCCATGCAGTAAAGTTGTTATGGACAAATTTTCTACACCGAAAAGTTGTTATCGACAAGTTTTCTATACAGAAAAGTTGTTATCGGCATCTTTTCTATAAAGAAATGTTGTTATCGAAAAATTTTCTGTACAGAAAAGTTGTTATCGACAAATTTTCTATACAGAAAAGTTGTTATCGAAAAAAATTTTTTATACATAAAAGTTGTTATCGACATATTTTCTATACTGAAAAATTGTTATCGACAATTTTTTTATACAGAAAAGTTGTTATGGACAAATTTGTTATCGACAAATTGTCTCTACAGAAAAGTATTTATCGGCTAATTTGCTATACAGAAAAGTTGTTATCGACAATTTTTTATACAGAATAGTTGTTATGGACAAATTTCTATACAGACAAATTTCTATACAGAAAAGTTGTTTGTTATCGACAAATTTTGTATAAAGAAAAGTTTTTGTCGACAAATTTTCTATACAGAAAAAATGTTATCAACAATTTGTTTATACAGAAAAGTTGTTATGAACAAATTTTTGTACAAAAAAGTTGTTATCGACAAATTTTCTATACAGAAAAGTTGTTATCGACAAATTTTCTATACGGAAAAGTTCTTATCGACAAATTTTGTACAGAATACTTCTTATGGACAAATTTCTATACAGAAAAGTTGTTATCGACAATTTTTCTATACAGGAAAGTTTTTATCGACAAATTTTCTATACTGAAAAATTTGTTATCGACAATTTTTTATACAGAAAAGTTGTTATGGACAAATTTCCATACAGAAAATTTGTTATCGACAAATTGTCTCTACAGAAATATATTTATCGGCAAATTTGCTATACAGAAAAGTTGTTATCGACAATTTTTTATACAGAATAGTTGTTATGGACAAATTTCTATACAGAAAAGTTGTTTGTTTTCGACAAATTTTGTATAAAGAAAAGTTTTTGTCGACAAATTTTCTATACAGAAAAAATGTTATCGACAATTTGTTTATACAGAAAAGTTGTTATGAACAAATTTTTATACAACAAGTTAAAAAGTATCAGTCGGCTTTGCCGACAGAGATATACCCTCAGCCTGTGCAAATTAAAACACTTTTTTCACAAAAAACTTATGTATTTAGGGGGTTTCAAAATTTTGATCGTATGAACCGACAAAAATGTTGATTAGGATTAAGTTCAAAAATATTGCGAAAAAGGTACTTAAAGGAATGGACCGTCATAGACCATTGGGTTGCCATATGGGGTTTTTACATCCTTCGGGCTGTTTCCTCAAGAAGTATGGACTTGCCCCTGAAACAACTTTTACCATCGTAATTGTGGCAGTGAATGTAAGTTGCTTCAACAAAAATCAAAGTGATTCAATAGCAGGTCTTAAAGTGAACTTATCCAAAATTTTGTGTGGGAGGTACCGGATCGAGTGGACAAATATAGTCCACATTCGAACCTTATCTATATCTGGTAGATATTATGAGAATGTGTAAAGTATGGACCAAATCGGTCACTCCCATCAAGAGTTATCGTGCGCACAATTTTTCCGAATATTTTTGAAGGTGTGGACCGATATGGCTTATCTACGAACTTAAACTAAGTTTGGAAACAATATTACGAAGGCCAAATTTTGGCCGGAATCGGAATTTCCGTTCGAGAATTATCATAGGGTTTGTTTCTCAACTTTCAGTCTATTTTTTCAGGAAGTATGGACTTGCCCCTGAGGAAACTTGTACCTTCGTATAGGGGACAGTGAATACAAGATGTTACAACAAAAACCAAGACGATTCGAGAGCAGGTCCTATACTGAACTTTTCCAAAATTTTGTGTGGGAGGTACTCGAAGGAGTTTTCCGATTGAGTCCATATTGGAACCTCATCTAAGTCTGGTAGAAATTTCATAATGTGCAAAGTATGGACCAAATCGATTACTTTCTTCAAGAGTTATTGTTCGCACAAATTTTCCGAACATTTTCGAACTTTTGTGGGGGAGGTACCGGAAGGAGTGGACCGATATAATCCATCTTTGAACTTGAACTAAGTTTGGACAAAATATTACGAAAGCCAAATTTTGGACCGAATCGGCAGATCCGTTCGAAAGTTATCTTGCGCTCCAACCACTACACACGGTGTCATAGGGTTTTTTGTAACTTTCAGACTATTTTCTCAGGAAGTATGGACTTGCCCTTAATGAAACTTACAGCGTCGTATAAAGGACAGCGAATACAACTTGCGTAAACAAAAATCAAAGAGATTCGAGACCAGGTCCTAAACCGAACTTTTCCGAAATTTTGTGTGGGAGGTACCCGAAGGAGTGGACCGATTGAGTCCATATTGGAACCTCATCTAAGTTTGGTAGAAATTACACGATGTGCAAAGTATGGACCAAATCTGTTATTCCCTACAAGAGTTATCGTGCGCACAAGTTTTGCGACAATTTTTGAACATTTGTGGGGGAGGTACCTGAAGGAGTGGACCTATATGGCCCATCTTCGAACTTAAATCGAATCTGGACAAAATATTTCGATACCCAAAATTTGAACCGAATCGATTGATCCGTTCGAGAGTTATCGTGCGCACCAGCCAGCCAGACAGACGGACAGACAGACAGACAGACGGACGGACATTGCTAGATCTACTCAAAATTGTCTGAAACGGATATCGTACAAACATACTTGGGGTCTAAAACCATTATTTCGATGAGGCACATTTTTGGTCGTATCAAAGTGTAAATACCCTCTTTAGCCTAAAGGCTGAGGGTATAAAAAGTTGTTATCGACAAATTTTCCATACAGAAAAGTTGTTATCGACAAATTTTCTATATTGAGTAATGATGTTATCGACAAATTTTCTGTACAGAAAAGATGCTATCAACAAATTTTCTATACAGAAAAGTTATTATCGATAAATTTTCTGTACAGAAAAGTTGTTATCGACAAATTTTCTATGGAGAAAAGTTGTTATCGACAAATGTTCTATGCAAAAAAGTTGTTATCGACAAATTTTCTATACAAAAAAGTTGTTATCGAAAATTTGTCGATACAAAAAAGTTGTGATCGACAGCTTTTCGATGCAGAACATTGTTATCGAAAACTTTTCTCTGTAGAAAAGCTATTATCGACATCTGTACTATGAAGAAATGTTGTTATCGACAACATTTCTATGCATTATCGAAACCTTTCGAGACAGAAACGTTGTTATCTGCAAAAATTATCTTTTCTGGCTTATATGAATAATCAATAATTGTTTACATTAAACATTTTGGGATTTTTTTTTTTAATTTCATAATATTGACATGAACATTAAATCCCATCATAAAGATATACATAATTGCACATGATATTCCCATAAAAAGTCAATAAAATTGCCTCCCTCCTCTTTACCCAGTTAATTAATTATTCTCAACACGTCCTTAACGCAAAGTCTCAGTAGTTTTGTTTTTTAAACGTGTTGTGTTGTGATTGTGTAGCAATATTTCCGGACATTTTATAGTGCCAAAAGTCAAAATTTTCATTTTCAATCACCTACATTTTCGCCCGCCATAAACCTCCAAACCAGCAAGTGACCAATAAACCTCGCAAGAAATGGTGTCATAGATTTGGTGCATTTACTTTTTTCAATCATGAAATTTAATTTCGACGTGTCGGTTGTAGCGTAGTTACTACAAGTATTCATCTACGTGCATTGACCAAATTTTCTAATTATTATTCCATGGACATCAATATGTGTCACTCATCACAGGTTCGTAACTATAGTTCGGTTGTAGAGAAGTTTTTTGTATTTAATCACGTTTCTATTACAAAAAAAAATACAAAACCAAATAGTTTGGGAATTCACTTTAAGACAAAAAAGGGATCAAGGAAATACAGATAGGGATCACAAAGTTGGTCTGAAACTGAAACTTTAAATTGTTATTTTATATTTCATCTTCCATTATTTGTAATCAATCAGTGGCCATACTCTTCCGCAAAGTTTGCGACAACAGTTTTTAACCAATAGAAAGTTAATAATTAATTAGAAAGTCTATAATCCATCCAGAAAAGCTCTGAAAATTAAAATTCTTAGACCGAGAATGTTTTATATTTTTAATGATAGTTTACAAAATGTATTTTCAACCCCCAAGTACAATTAAAATGCTTAAAACCCCTACATGAACCTATGCTCGGAACTTTTAAAAATATATTGGCTTCTGTATTACATATCTGAGTTTCCATTCACGAGCAAATACTCGATTGAATCGAAATCCGTAATTAGGCCCCTGTTCGATATCTTTGCATGTAAAAAGTTCTTGCAAGTCTTTGAAAGTTCTTTTTTTTGAACAAGCTTGTTATCGAACAGCATCTTGTAAAAGTTTGTAAAAATTTTTGGGTTATCGAACAGGCCTATTCAGTATAGCATTTTCTTTAGAAGAGGAAAATGATTACAATTTCAAAATACTCTTTTAATAGATGCTTTAAACATTTCTATCACTGAAATCGTTTGGCTAGAGTCCTTATGTTCACGAATGAACTAGTTCAATGGAACTATTCACGGAAAGGGGTAGTTCAGTTTGTAAGCTGAACGAACGATTGACAAAATAGGATTATGATATAAACGACCATGGAAGCAACATATAAAGGCCGTCATATGGTACACTAATACTTATTGATTTTAAAAATATTCTGATACGGCGAGGGAGCGAACTATGACCTCGATAATGAATTATTGTTTACTATTCAATGAACTAAGAATAATCGAAAGAGCTGAGGTACTGAACACTCAAGTAAATGAACCAAACCTCAGAACTAATTGTGGCGTCGTACTTTCCGGCTTTTAAATATCAATTTTGGAAAAGTAGGAATAGTGATATGTTCACCTAGAAAGACCACATCAAATTCAGAAAGGAGTATGATTTTTTAAAAAAAACGCTCTCTCCCTTGAAGGATTTATGATCAATTTAAGGCAAAAAATCGTGCAACTAAAGACCTGCTTCTGAACAATTAAAACAAATAAAACTATGGTCTAGATATTGTACTGGCCAGTGAACTGTCACATTCAACGGAGCTGAACTACATTGAGCGCGGAATTTACTAATACATTTCGAAGAAGTTTTACTACACTACAAATTATAATTTTAATGCAAAAAACCGTAACTGTCACAGAAGACATAGTTCTGAACTATTGAAACAAAGCGAAACTACAGTCTAGATAATGAACTAGTAAGTGACATATGGCATACAAAAAGAGCTGAACTACATTGATGAGCGCAAATGACCTCGAAAAAAATATTTCTGATCTTAAATTATAATTTTTATGAAATAAAAACGATGGACCTTTATTAGTATCAACATACATCGTGATTTTTTACTGAACTGAAACAATAGAAGTTGTAAAATAGAATTTTAGATAATAGTTTGGGTTACCGGCTCCATCTGTTCCCGGTTGCCTTAAGGCCTCGACACATAAGATGGCATTCTTGCTTAAGTCATATCTGGCAAATGACTAAAGACCAAGTTCGACCTAATTCAAATTCTGATATCTTTTTATCAGGTCAAACTAGGTCTTTAGTCTTTTATCAGATATGACTTCAGCAAGAATGACACACTTCTTATGTGTCGAGGCCTTTACATTTACTCAGTTCTACACGATAGTTTAACACACTTTAAGGGCCCATATAAATAACCTAAAACTAGAATTGAATATCTGAATGAAAAGTAAGATTCTGATTTAACGACTGAGAGAGCACATAAATATTTCTAGACAATGAACGCAAACAAACAAAACTATTCCCGTACCAATCACATAAAGTCACAAACTTTTCAGTTTCTCTGAATCGTTTCGCTCTCTAAACAAAACCACAAACTTCTCAATGAAAAAATACGAAAACCGTACGATTACTGAAATGTACTTGGGCTATGCTTTGCCGACTTGTTTCATTCACCACCCAAACAAAACGAATTTTTGGCAAACATTTGCTGTGCGAAATGATCAATGCCACACTCAGGCACACACATTTGATTGCTTAACAACCCAATAAGCTAACATCATCATTACCCAGCAAATTCGGTCCGAAAGTCAGAAGAAACATCCGAATGCGGATGCGAGTTCGGTCCGAACTCTGACCGAAAGTCATATGGCGTGGTTGATTTGTTCTCTGACCGAAATTCGAATGAAAGTCAGAAGTTGTTTCCGACGCGTCTGACCGACTTCAGTCCGAAATCTGTTCGGTTAGTCTGACGAACTTTTTTCCCTCGCTCTCTCTCTCTCTCTGTCTCTCTCTCTCTCTGTGAAGGGATTTTTTCTATTTACTCTGGTGCTGCTTTGGCAATATTCATTATAAATAAGCAGAAAGAAAAGAATTGTACATGTATTGCGCTCGCACATTGTGGACAAATTGTAAATTGCAAATTGTAATTGTTGATGTGCCGGCGTTAATAAAGTACGAACGAAAAAATAAGTGCTCGGGTTTTAATTTCTGCATCGGAGAACAAATTTGGTTTATTCTTGTTATGCTTGTTGATGCATGATAGTGTTTAAAGATCTTTCATAGTGAACCGTTGCATACATATTTGTTTATTTTTATGAAGTTAATGAAAGTAATGATTTTCTTCGTCAAACTTCAACACTTCCGAATTCGGTCCGAATTTCTGATTTATTTACCAGCATTCGAACAGAATTGGTTTTTACTATTTAAAAATGCTAAAACAACACAGTTAAATCATGAAAAATTAAAATCATTGCATTTAAATGTATACTATAAACATATTAAAGCTTTTAATAGCCCTGTTCCTTTACGTGCAAGAATCTTCAAGTTTTACAACTTTTTACTCGAAAAGCGTTCCTTTACTTCAGACACCATACAATTCATATGGAAGTAGATTACAACTTTTGCTACTTTTGCCAGTTTTACCATTTTCAAAAGTAAAGGAACAGACCAAATATCATCTTAGGCTGTTAAATGTTCGTGCGCAACTTCGTAGAAAAAAACCTATAGTGGAGAACGACAAATTCATCCACAGGATCTGTGAAATATGTAAAACAATTGTTATGAATATATAAAAGTATTAAGAAACTTAACTTTGTCAATATATATAAAACATATGACTTTCCACGGAAGCGTTGAAGTTTGACGAAGAAGAAAATAAACAAATATAAATGCAACGGTTCACTATGAATGATCTTTAAACACTATCATGCATCAACACGCATAACAAAAATAAACCAAATTTGTTCTCCGATACATAAATTAAAACCCGAGCACTCATTTTTCCGTTCGTGCTTTATTATCGTCGGCACCAGTGTTGCCGTTTTGGGCATTTCGGCCCAAATTTGGGCCGAATAAAAAATAATTTTTAATTTTGGGCCGATGGGCGGCCCAATTCCATTTTGGGCCGTTTTCATGCTAATAATTTTAAACAATATTTTATAAAATATCAAATATTAGTCTTTGGGCTATTATTATATGCTTACTTTTACTATTGGATGGATTTGAAAACGTAAAATAAAGCAATTTGGTGGCATTACAAATATAATTTTCACATTAAAACTTAACTAGGGAGACCTAGTAGTTTAATGGTCACTTTTAACTTTTAGTTACTCGGGTTTTGAAATATATTTTTCATGATACTTAGGTATTTGGTAAAGATTCATGCATTGTATCATAAATAAAAAAGTTCATAATAATTTGGTGGCAACGGAATCATGCCAACCTAGAGTTTTTTTTTTCTATTTGTGGCATATATTTTACCTATAATTAACAACTGTTGTTGGCGTTTTTTATTGTTGGACTGCAGAATTTTACATCTTTGTGTTTATTTCAGTTTGAGTCCATATTTTGTTGTATTCAAGTATTTGAATAACAAAAAAATGTTTTACAGTGGATATGAAATTGATTAGTTGCGGGCGGAGGGCAGGGAATACTATAGTTTCAGTTGTCACCAAACAACTTCATCAGTTACTTCCGCCCGCAACTAATCAATTTCATATCCACTGTAAAACATTTTGTTGTTATTCAAATACTTGAATACAACAAAATATGGACTCAAGCTGAAATAAACACAAAGATGTATAATTAACAACCTTAAGAATGAATTTCAAGCAGATAGTTCAGGTTTATCCTATTTATATCCGAGTGTCAACTCAAATTGTCTTTTTTTATAAAAAATAACAAATAAAAAATTAAAAAAGAGCATCAATACATTGACTACAAAAATAAATCGTACCAGCTCGAAACTTCATAAATATTTGTAGGCACAAAAGCAGACAATTACATTTATGCACTCTTACATAACTTAAAATTAAAAGTTTGAAATAAAATGTGCTGTTTTGGAGTTTTATATTAATTTACTAGATCAAAATAGTAAGAGAATTGACTATAAAAGTGACCCAAATACCCCCCTTTATTACAACTATTCTTTTGTATAGTTTGGATTTGCGTACAGATTTATAGCGTTTCGGCTAACTTAAAGTTGAAAGTAATGATTAAAATTTAAGGAGGACCTTCTTTGTATTAACGTTTAGTGTGAAAATTACACTTTCAATGCATCCAAATTGTTTTTTTTGCGTTTTCAAATCCATCCAATATTAAAAGAAAGGAGGCAATTACCCTTAAACTACTTAATACAATAACTCCATATAAGCTAACCTCAAACGTTTTGCTTATTATGAACCAGGTATTACATTTTCCCAGACTTGTAGAATGTGACCCCGAATTAATACTAACAGATTGGAATTTGCTAAGACTCGCTGAAACTGTACTTTCTTTCATCTCAAAGAGCACATCTTATAATACCTTTGAAATTTTTGTTGTTGAAAAATAGTGCATATTCTTGAGGTAAATGGCTATCTGCCAAACCATCTTTTTGTAAAAGCGTTTTGCGGTGCTAACGCATTAACGAAAAAATCGATTTTAACGAAAAAATTTACTGTTTTTGTCAAAAAATTAGGCAAAATAATTTTTTTAATCTGTCTCGCTTTAAGGCAAGCGATTTATGTATTTAATAAGCACACATGAATAATATAATAAGGTCTTATGAAGATCAAAAACGCCGTTTCGAGAAACACACACTTAAAGTTTACATGCTACATTCAAATCACAATAAATTATTGCCTTCCAATCATTATATCTCAGACAATTATTTGCGACATACTACCTTTACGTAAAAATAGACAATATTTTTTTCGATTTTTCTTAAAGTAATAAAAGGTATCTATGAGAAATATATATTTTTGTTTTAATTTTTAATGTTGGGCCGTTTTAGGTTGTTTTGGGCTGTTTTTAGGAAAATTTTGGGCCGAAAAAAATTTTTCGAACGGCAACACTGGTCGGCACATCAACAATTACAATTTGTCCACAATGTGCGAGCGCAAAACATGTACAATTATTTTCTCTCTGCTTATTTATAATGAATATTGCCAAAGCAGCAGCAGAGTAAATAGACAAAATCCCTTCAGAGAGAGAGGGAAAAAGTTCGTCAGACTAACCAGACAGAGTTCGAACCGAAGTCGGTCAGACGCGTCGGACGTCCGACGTTCTGTTTGCTGGGAAGTGAGTGGAGAGAGAAGCTCTCTTTGCTTGCTCGCGAGATACGGAATGTTGTTTTTTCAACCACCAAATGGATCATCCATGTATTTTGCACTTTTTCGTTTTCTATCTGTTGTTGTGGAATTGAGAATTTTTCGCTATTCGTTTTGTTCGCACTCAAGAATGTTTAACAAAACGAAACAAAACAGCGTGTTCGGTCAACGTGGTTTATGTTTCGTTTTATATTGTTCCTATGGAAAATACGAAACGAAATTATTGAAAATGTTTCATAAAGTATTTCTACGTACGCTGTCTCTAGATTGACCTTGAAGAACTATTTAGAAATTTCAGAAGAAAAAAAACGACAGGCTCAAAGCATATTTTTTAAGTATTTATAAATAAATTTAAGAATTTTTAGATTCACTTTGGCAGTTTTGTTGAGATGTGTGTTTTACTTACTATTTCAGTCAAGTTTATGGCCTGTTCCCGTACTTTATAAAGTGGTAAAAGTCGTAAAAGTTGTAAAAGTCGTAAACGATTTTCATATAAATTTTGTGTACGGGAACGCAAAATGTGTAAAAGTGGTAAAAATTGTAAAAACTTTTTAGTTCTGGAACAGAGCTTTAATCTCACAAAAATTGATTACTTTAGGGGATGGCAGAGAAGACTAGTTTCGTCCAACGCCACTTGGACTCATCAGTTCTCTTAGTTCTTTGTATTGAAACATAGAACCCTTCCCCAATTTTATGACAACTCGAGCTCAAGAATAAGTGTGACTGATGAAAATGCGACTGATAAATGCGAATTCAACCGAAGCACCTAAAAATTTTTAAGAATTTATTTATTTAAGGAATATTCACCCAGGAAATACAAATTTGAAGTCGGGTAATGTAGAGTCGTGATTTCACTGCCTGTTTTGATGTAGTTCCTTGTAACTAGTTTGTTCCGGAACTACACAACTCTACTAACTAATGCCACGATTAGAAAAGTCTTAATAGGGTGTAGTTGGATTCTAGATCAAAAAAAATCTGGGCTAATGATTGAAAACCAATACAATATAAATATAAATAAAAAATATTTAGCAGAAGAAACAAATTCAGTTGCCTCTGAATTTAATGGAGAATAGAAGAGGCAAACTCAGTGGGGACTTTTTATAATTAACGATAACGTAATAAAGTTCTACAAAATTTAATAATAAATTAATGTTATTTATTCTGTGATACACGCCATTAAGAGTTTTTTTATATCATCTTAAAACTGATGTTAAACACAATAATGTCTTTTAGTTCAGTTCAATACGCTCAAGCAAAAGATGATTGGTTTACATTCGGCGTCGTTTCGTGATTTCGAAGGCGAAATATCGCTTAAAATCAAGCAAAATTTATCATGATTTCGCATACGAAAATGAAATCATTGGTCTGTTCCTTTACCTTTGAAAATGCTAAAACCGGCACAACTAGTAAAAGTTGTAAACTGCTCCCATATGAACTGTATGGCGCTTTTCGAGTAAAAAGTGGTAAAAATTGAAGATTCTTGCACGTAAAGGAACAGAGCTCATATTATTTCGTGATTTCGGCAAAATCAACATCGAAATCACAGTACTCATGATATACAACCCTGTCTTTGCCTAAAAATGTTGCAACACTTTTCACGTATCACAATAAACAAGGTAGATGGTAAATTGCTGCAACAAAAATGTTAATATCAAAATTTGTAAAGAATATGAAAAAAATATGTAATTACTGTGTTACAATGCTATTTTTCATTGTGTTCCCGTACTTTTTAAATGGTAATGTTAGGAAAAAGAGTGAATTGTCAAAAATTTCTGTCACATACAAATTTGTTAAAAAATACTAAAACGGAAAAATGACGGAAATTGCATAAACTCCAAAAGAAATGTAAAAATCAACATATCAGCCAACGTATTCCGATGCCAATAAACATGCTGGTAGTCTCTACTTGGTCAAATTTGTATAGCAGGAAACAGAAGAAGAGGGTCTTATTTAGCGCTATTTTTTTAAAGAGAAGTGCAAGTCTTGCTAGATTTCGGGAAGTCTTGCACTAAACGGTAAAACTACTGCAAGTATTAATATTTTGCAGGTTCCGAACACAACTTGTATCTATCAAAATTTATTATTATGATGTCTTAACGACAAAATCATTTTTATTTGTTCATTTCTTAGTATTATACACAATTAATACGATATATAGATAATTTTCGAAATAAAGCAGTAAAGCTCTATATTGTGTATATATTTTTAACGACTAATTCAATTTACATTCATGTTCGGTCAGCTTCGCATATGCATCCACCTTTATGATTGTGATATGTTTGAAATCAACAAAACAAATACGTGCAAACAACGGGGTGTATTTTAGGATTTCGTGAAATCCTGTGGATTTTGCAGCGTAAGTGTAAACTTGGCATAAGGAAGCAAAATGAATTGCATCCTAGCCACGCCTGTAAAAAACATTAGTGATTCGTGTAAATAGATGCAGTGTAGATGCACTTGCATTTGTGATTGAACTGCATTTGTAGATACAAACGTCGTCTGTCTTAACATCAAATTAAACAGTAAGAGGTTTTCTTTAAATTGCAACTGCCTACCATTGGTCTGTTCCAGTACTGCAAGAATCTACTAATTTTTACTATTTTTTCGATAACATAAAGGAAAATAAAAAGTAGTAGCTTCTTGCAGGTTCTGAAACAGAGCACATATAACATTTATCTCTTAAGCGGGGTACACAGATCAGTTTTGACTGTCAGTTTTGCTCAAATAATCGTTTGCTTGCCAGTGTGGCCGTTCATTTTTGTCAGTCATCAGGCAACCACAAAATATTTTGTGGTTGCTGGACAGTTTGCCACATATCGATATTTCCGAAAAATCGACTTTAGGGATAGGTAAGTCGACTTTCGATTAATCGACTATTTGCAGTTAAAAGTCTAAAAATCGTAGTCGACTTTTGTCTGGAGTGAAAATCGCATAATCGATTATCTTGTGATCTATTTTTGAGATTGCCCATATATTGTAGACTTGGCGGTTTTACAGTTTTGGCGCTCTTACAGTTTCAAAAGAAAACTCGAAAATCGACGAATAATCGATTTGTTACGGTTATGAAAAAGTCGATAGTCGAGTTTTAGGCCAACTGAAATAATCGTCAGACCGAAAAATCGCATTTTTAGTTTTAGACCAAAATCGAAAAGTCGAAAAATCGAATATTTATTATAATAAATTATAATAAAGAAAATTATAAAATCACTAGCAATAAAAGCTATCGCCTAAACCATATAACATACGAAACTTCTTTACAGAAAAGTTTCCCAAAAAAGACTTTATTGAAAAACTTCGCGACATTTATTCAATTATCAAATTTTCGTTCGTTTTTAGGCTATACATTGTTGCTTCTCCATGTTATGTATGCATGCAAGACTTCCTAGAAATTAT
Source organism: Musca autumnalis (assembly GCF_047663935.1). Lineage (NCBI taxonomy): Eukaryota > Metazoa > Arthropoda > Insecta > Diptera > Muscidae > Musca > Musca autumnalis. Next base: position 33,682,848 of record NW_027411866.1, on the reverse strand, counting down.
AGGTTATGTTTTTGGCATTAAAAAGCGTTAATATATCACGTAGGCACCATTACGGTTAATAAATATCACATGCATGTGAAATGCATGACTGATATTTAGATATTCGGAAGGTGGGCTATGGTGTCGATTAAATTAGTTTTGTTTACATTAAAGCAAGTGTTGAAGCAAGCATTTGAAATTTTAGTTAACTTTGTAGAACAACATTAACCTAATTTAGACTAGCAACTAATTTTCGAGTTTTAGTAAATATATGCTTCATTTGATGTATACGCAATGTTAACCCGAAAACACATCCAACGCATGAATAAAGTTTTGCGTCATGTCTGATAATGAAAATTCGATCTATGTTGTCCTTGGTCTTTTATTCTTTTACCACAAATGACGCAAAACTTTACTCAAACATTGGATGTATATTCGGCTTAATTGACAATTTTAATCACGGTAGCTTAATTTTAAACATAAGTGTTTATTTTTCGCCAATTAATAATGATAGTCCCCACTAATTATGTACATTTGTTTGACGCTTCTTATAAACAATACGTCACTTAACACGTAACGTAACTATGCAATTATTGGAAATATCACTTATCACTTCATAATAAAGTTTAAAATATTGACGTTGTCTCAATAAAAAGCATTGTCGGATTTGAAGTGTTCAGTTTGGCTTGAAATATAATGATGCTGTCATAATTTATATGCTTCGTAATTATTGCATGACGTAACGTGACATTTTTAGCAGTATATCTATGTTACGTACACCTAACATTCACTTTCGTATAACTCCAAACAAACGCTTGAAAATCTATTCGAATTTACTGGAATCTAGGAAAAACTAAAGGAAAAAAGCAAGTTCCGCACAAAAATGTTGTAATGGCAAGGTAAAGCGTAGCGGCAATAACAATAACAACACCATTAAAATAGTTTACAGTTACTGTTGTTATTGTTCTTCTTTTTCTTGTATTGCAGTTAACAGCTACCAGAAAATTCGTTTAAAACCATTGGAAAATTAAAGCAAAGAGAGCAGAAGACATTCCTAGACAGGTTTTGAAAAATTTCCACAGACTATTGAAATAAAGAAACACTATAACCACCTACCCACCTTCATGCTCTTAACTCATGAAGTGTGGCTACGAAAAACCAACAGCACGAAATTGAACTTTAAAATTTGTTGTTACTGAGATAAATATGGCAAGCGTGACGACGGTAGCTGTGGCAGCTTCATTTTGTCTTTCTTAACATTGGGAAAAGTCAAGTTCAAGGTGTTCAACTGGAAATCCAACAACATCTAACCATGTAAATTTATTTTAATTGTTTTTTTTCGGAATGGGAGGAGTTTGTTTGGCTTTCGTATGGTAAAATCTGAAAGAGAGATGAGGAAGTATTGCTATTGAGTATTCAACATTTTAGTTCCTAGTTTTACAAGACATTGGAATTTAAAGTTCAATGGCTTTGTAATTTATGCACGTGTTTTGGTAGGAAAGAAGCCAAGCATATTATTGGGGAAATTTTATTTGAAATTCAGCGGAAAATTAAAAATAAAAGAAAAAACGAAGAATGTATTTTTGAATTTTTTGAATTTTAGAAACAAGAAAAATAGAATCAAGTCCTCAGGATTGAAAATATGTCTTAGCTTTATTAGGCCATTGCAAACTAAACTGACAAGGTGGTTTTGTTGTCATAAAACCTTCTCCCAAACAATAAACTTGGATTTTTTAAAGAATATTTTTTAAAGACTAGCCAAACAATAAACGTCGATTTTTGAAGAATATTTTTCAAACTATAGCCAAGCAATAAACGTGGATTTTTTAAAGAATATTTTTCAAACTATAGCCAAGCAATAAACGTGGATTTTTTAAAGAATATTTTTCAAACTATAGCCAAGCAATAAACTTGGATTTTTTAAAGAATATTTTCCAAAGACTACCAAGCAATAAACGTGGATTTTTTAAAGAATATTTTTCAAACTATAGCCAAGCAATAAACGTGGATTTTTTAAAGAATATTTTTCAAACTATAGCCAAGCAATAAACGTGGATTTTTTAAAGAATATTTTTCAAACTATAGCCAAGCAATAAACGTGGATTTTTTAAAGAATATTTTTCAAACTATGGCCAAGCAATAAACGTGGATTTTTTAAAGAATATTTTTCAAACTATAGCCAAGCAATAAACGTGGATTTTTTAAAGAATATTTTTCAAACTATAGCCAAGCAATAAACGTAGATTTTTTAAAGAATATTTTTCAAACTATAGCCAAGCAATAAACTTGGATTTTTTAAAGAATATTTTTCAAACTATAGCCAAGCAATAAACGTGGATTTTTTAAAGAATATTTTTCAAACTATAGCCAAGCAATAAACTTGGATTTTTTAAAGAATATTTTCCAAAGACTACCAAGCAATAAACGTGGATTTTTTAAAGAATATTTTTCAAACTATGGCCAAGCAATAAACGTGGATTTTTTAAAGAATATTTTTCAAACTATAGCCAAGCAATAAACGTGGATTTTTTAAAGAATATTTTTCAAACTATAGCCAAGCAATAAACGTAGATTTTTTAAAGAATATTTTTCAAACTATAGCCAAGCAATAAACTTGGATTTTTTAAAGAATATTTTTCAAACTATAGCCAAGCAATAAAAGTGGATTTTTTAAAGAATATTTTTCAAACTATAGCCAAGCAATAAACGTGGATTTTTTAAAGAATATTTTTCAAACTATAGCCAAGCAATAAACGTGGATTTTTTAAAGAATATTTTTCAAACTATAGCCAAGCAATAAACGTGGATTTTTTAAAGAATATTTTTCAAACTATAGCCAAGCAATAAACGTGGATTTTTTAAAGAATATTTTTCAAACTATAGCCAAGCAATAAACTTGGATTTTTTAAAGAATATTTTCCAAAGACTACCAAGCAATAAACGTGGATTTTTTAAAGAATATTTTTCAAACTATGGCCAAGCAATAAACGTGGATTTTTTAAAGAATATTTTTCAAACTATAGCCAAGCAATAAACGTGGATTTTTTAAAGAATATTTTTCAAACTATAGCCAAGCAATAAACGTAGATTTTTTAAAGAATATTTTTCAAACTATAGCCAAGCAATAAACGTGGATTTTTTAAAGAATATTTTTCAAACTATAGCCAAGCAATAAACGTGGATTTTTTAAAGAATATTTTTCAAACTATAGCCAAGCAATAAACGTGGATTTTTTAAAGAATATTTTTCAAACTATAGCCAAGCAATAAACGTGGATTTTTTAAAGAATATTTTTCAAACTATAGCCAAGCAATAAACGTGGATTTTTTAAAGAATATTTTTCAAACTATAGCCAAGCAATAAACTTGGATTTTTTAAAGAATATTTTCCAAAGACTACCAAGCAATAAACGTGGATTTTTTAAAGAATATTTTTCAAACTATAGCCAAGCAAAAAACGTAGATTTTTTAAAGAATATTTTTCAAACTATAGCCAAGCAATAAACGTGGATTTTTTAAAGAATATTTTTCAAACTATAGCCTAGCAATAAACGTGGATTTTTTAAAGAATATTTTTCAAACTATAGCCAAGCAATAAACGTGGATTTTTTAAAGAATATTTTTCAAACTATAGCCAAGCAATAAACGTGGATTTTTTAAAGAATATTTTTCAAACTATAGCCAAGCAATAAACGTGGATTTTTTAAAGAATATTTTTCAAACTAAGCAATAAACTTGGATTTTTTAAAGAATATTTTCCAAAGACTACCAAGCAATAAACGTGGATTTTTTAAAGAATATTTTTCAAACTATAGCCAAGCAATAAACGTAGATTTTTTAAAGAATATTTTTCAAACTATAGCCAAGCAATAAACGTGGATTTTTTAAAGAATATTTTTCAAACTATAGCCAAGCAATAAACGTGGATTTTTTTAAGAATATTTTTCAAACTATAGCCAAGCAATAAACGTGGATTTTTTAAAGAATATTTTTCAAACTATAGCCAAGCAATAAACGTGGATTTTTTAAAGAATATTTTTCAAACTATAGCCAAGCAATAAACGTGGATTTTTTAAAGAATATTTTTCAAACTATAGCCAAGCAATAAACTTGGATTTTTTAAAGAATATTTTCCAAAGACTACCAAGCAATAAACGTGGATTTTTTAAAGAATATTTTTCAAACTATGGCCAAGCAATAAACGTGGATTTTTTAAAGAATATTTTTCAAACTATAGCCAAGCAATAAACGTGGATTTTTTAAAGAATATTTTTCAAACTATAGCCAAGCAATAAACGTAGATTTTTTAAAGAATATTTTTCAAACTATAGCCAAGCAATAAACGTGGATTTTTTAAAGAATATTTTTCAAACTATAGCCAAGCAATAAACGTGGATTTTTTAAAGAATATTTTTCAAACTATAGCCAAGCAATAAACGTGGATTTTTTAAAGAATATTTTTCAAACTATAGCCAAGCAATAAACGTAAATTTTTTAAAGAATATTTTTCAAACTATAGCCAAGCAATAAACGTGGATTTTTTAAAGAATATTTTTCAAACTATAGCCAAGCAATAAACGTGGATTTTTTAAAGAATATTTTTCAAACTATAGCCAAGCAATAAACGTGGATTTTTTAAAGAATATTTTTCAAACTATAGCCAAGCAATAAACGTGGATTTTTTAAAGAATATTTTTCAAACTATAGCCAAGCAATAAACTTGGATTTTTTAAAGAATATTTTCCAAAGACTACCAAGCAATAAACGTGGATTTTTTAAAGAATATTTTTCAAACTATGGCCAAGCAATAAACGTGGATTTTTTAAAGAATATTTTTCAAACTATAGCCAAGCAATAAACGTGGATTTTTTAAAGAATATTTTTCAAACTATAGCCAAGCAATAAACGTAGATTTTTTAAAGAATATTTTTCAAACTATAGCCAAGCAATAAACGTGGATTTTTTAAAGAATATTTTTCAAACTATAGCCAAGCAATAAACGTGGATTTTTTAAAGAATATTTTTCAAACTATAGCCAAGCAATAAACGTGGATTTTTTAAAGAATATTTTTCAAACTATAGCCAAGCAATAAACGTGGATTTTTTAAAGAATATTTTTCAAACTATAGCCAAGCAATAAACTTGGATTTTTTAAAGAATATTTTCCAAAGACTACCAAGCAATAAACGTGGATTTTTTAAAGAATATTTTTCAAACTATGGCCAAGCAATAAACGTGGATTTTTTAAAGAATATTTTTCAAACTATAGCCAAGCAATAAACGTGGATTTTTTAAAGAATATTTTTCAAACTATAGCCAAGCAATAAACGTGGATTTTTTAAAGAATATTTTTCAAACTATAGCCAAGCAATAAACGTGGATTTTTTAAAGAATATTTTTCAAACTATAGCCAAGCAATAAACGTGGATTTTTTAAAGAATATTTTTCAAACTATAGCCAAGCAATAAACTTGGATTTTTTAAAGAATATTTTCCAAAGACTACCAAGCAATAAACGTGGATTTTTTAAAGAATATTTTTCAAACTATAGCCAAGCAATAAACGTGGATTTTTTAAAGAATATTTTTCAAACTATAGCCACGCAATAAACGTGCATTTTTTAAAGAATATTTTTCAAACTATAGCCAAGCAATAAACGTGCATTTTTTAAACAATATTTTTCAAACTATAGCCAAGCAATAAACGTGGATTTTTTAAACAATATTTTTCAAACTATAGCCAAGCAATAAACGTGGATTTTTTAAAGAATATTTTTCAAACTATAGCCAAGCAATAAACGTGGATTTTTTTAAAGAATATTTGTCAAACTATAGCCAAGCAATAAACCTGGATTTTTAAAGAATAATTTTCAAACTATAGCCAGGCAATAAACGTGGATTTTTTAAAGAATATTTTTCAAACTATAGCCAAGCAATAAACCTGGATTTTTTAAAGAATATTTTTCAAACTATAGCCAAGCAATAAACCTGGATGTTTTAAAGAATATTTTTCAAACTATAGCCAAGCAATAAACCTGGATTTTTTAAAGAATATTTTTCAAACTATAGCCAAGCAATAAACCTGGATTTTTTAAACAATATTTTTCAAACTATAGCCAAGCAATAAACGTGGATTTTTTAAAGAATATTTTTCAAACTATAGCCAAGCAATAAACCTGGATTTTTTAAAGAATATTTTTCAAACTATAGCCAAGCAATAAACCTGGATTTTTTAAACAATATTTTTCAAACTATAGCCAAGCAATAAACGTGGATTTTTTAAAGAATATTTTTCAAACTATAGCCAAGCAATAAACGTGGATTTTTTAAAGAATATTTTTCAAACTATAGCCAGGCAATAAACGTGGATTTTTTAAAGAATATTTTTCAAACTATAGCCAAGCAATAAACCTGGATTTTTTAAAGAATATTTTTCAAACTATAGCCAAGCAATAAACCTGGATTTTTTAAAGAATATTTTTCAAACTATAGCCATGCAATAAACGTGGATTTTTTAAAGAATATTTTTCAAACTATAGCCATGCAATAAACGTGGATTTTTTAAAGAATATTTTTCAAACTATAGCCATGCAATAAACGTGGATTTTTTAAAGAATATTTTTCAAACTATAGCCATGCAATAAACGTGGATTTTTTAAAGAATATTTTTCAAAATATAGCCAAGCAATAAACGTGGATTTTTTAAAGAATATGTTACAAACTATAGCCAAGCAATAAACGTGGATTTTTTAAAGAATATTTTTCAAACTATAGCCAAGCAATAAACGTGGATTTTTTAAAGAATATTTTTTCAAACTATAGCCAAGCAATAAACGTGGATTTTTTAAAGAATATTTTTCAAACTATAGCCAAGCAATAAACGTGGATTTTTTAAAGAATATTTTTCAAACTATAGCCAAGCAATAAACGTGGATTTTTTAAAGAATATTTTTCAAACTATAGCCAAGCAATAAACGTGGATTTTTTAAAGAATATTTTTCAAACTATAGCCAAGCAATAAACGTGGATTTTTTAAAGAATATTTTTCAAACTATAGCCAAGCAATAAACGTGGATTTTTTAAAGAATATTTTTCAAACGTGGATTTTTTAAAGAATATTTTTCAAACTATAGCCAAGCAATAAACGTGGATTTTTTAAAGAATATTTGTCAAACTATAGCCAAGCAATAAACGTGGATTTTTTAAAGAATATTTTTCAAAGCCTAACCAAACAATAAACGTGGATTTTTTAAAGAATATTTTTCAAAGCCTAACCAAACAATAAACGTGGATTTTTTAAAGAATATTTTTCAAAGCCTAACCAAACAATAAACGTGGATTTTTTAAAGAATATTTTTCAAAGCCTAACCAAACAATAAACGTGGATTTTTTAAAGAATATTTTTCAAAGCCTAACCAAACAATAAACGTGGATTTTTTAAAGAATATTTTTCAAAGCCTAACCAAACAATAAACGTGCATTTTTTAAAGAATATTTTTCAAAGCCTAACCAAACAATAAACGTGGATTTTTTAAAGAATATTTTTCAAACTATAGCCAAGTAAAGCCAAGAAATAATCGTGGATTTTTTAAAAAATATTTTTCAAACTATAGCCAAGCAATAAACGTGGATTTTTTAAAGAATATTTTTCAAACTATAGCCAAGCAATAAACGTGGATTTTTTAAAGAATATTTTTCAAACTATAGCCAAGCAATAAACGTGGATTTTTTAAAGAATATTTTTCAAACTATAGCCAAGCAATAAACCTGGATTTTTTAAAGAATATTTTTCAAACTATAGCCAAGCAATAAACCTGGATTTTTTAAAGAATATTTTTCAAACTATAGCCAAGCAATAAACGTGGATTTTTTAAAGAATATTTTTCAAACTATAGCCAAGCAATAAACGTGGATTTTTTAAAGAATATTTTTCAAACTATAGCCAAGCAATAAACGTGGATTTTTTAAAGAATATTTTTCAAACTATAGCCAAGCAATAAACGTGGATTTTTTAAAGAATATTTTTCAAACTATAGCCAAGCAATAAACGTGGATTTTTTAAAGAATATTTTTCAAACTATAGCCAAGCAATAAACGTGGATTTTTTAAAGAATATTTTTCAAACTATAGCCAAGCAATAAACGTGGATTTTTTAAAGAATATTTTTCAAACTATAGCCAAGCAATAAACGTGGATTTTTTAAAGAATATTTTTCAAACTATAGCCAAGCAATAAACGTGGATTTTTTAAAGAATATTTTTCAAACTATAGCCAAGCAATAAACGTGGATTTTTTAAAGAATATTTTTCAAACTATAGCCAGGCAATAAACGTGGATTTTTTAAACAATATTTTTCAAACTATAGCCAAGCAATAAACGTGGATTTTTTAAAGAATATTTTTCAAACTATAGCCAAGCAATAAACCTGGATTTTTTAAAGAATATTTTTCAAACTATAGCCAAGCAATAAACGTGGATTTTTTAAAGAATATTTTTCAAACTATAGCCAGGCAATAAACGTGGATTTTTTAAAGAATATTTTTCAAACTATAGCCAAGCAATAAACGTGGATTTTTTAAAGAATATTTTTCAAACTATAGCCCAGCAATAAACGTGGATTTGTTAAAGGATATTTTTCAAACTATAGCCAAGCAATAAACGTGGATTTTTTAAAGAATATTTTTCAAACTATAGCCAAGCAATAAACGTGGATTTTTTAAAGAATATTTTTCAAACTATAGCCAAGCAATAAACCTGGATTTTTTAAAGAATATTTTTCAAACTATAGCCAAGCAATAAACCTGGATTTTTTAAAGAATATTTTTCAAACTATAGCCAAGCAATAAACGTGGATTTTTTAAAGAATATTTTTCAAACTATAGCCAAGCAATAAACGTGGATTTTTTAAAGAATATTTTTCAAACTATAGCCAAGCAATAAACGTGGATTTTTTAAAGAATATTTTTCAAACTATAGCCAAGCAATAAACGTGGATTTTTTAAAGAATATTTTTCAAACTATAGCCAAGCAATAAACGTGGATTTTTTAAAGAATATTTTTCAAACTATAGCCAAGCAATAAACGTGGATTTTTTAAAGAATATTTTTCAAACTATAGCCAAGCAATAAACGTGGATTTTTTAAAGAATATTTTTCAAACTATAGCCAAGCAATAAACTTGGATTTTTTAAAGAATATTTTCCAAAGACTACCAAGCAATAAACGTGGATTTTTTAAAGAATATTTTTCAAACTATGGCCAAGCAATAAACCTGGATTTTTTAAAGAATATTTTTCAAACTATAGCCAAGCAATAAACCTGGATTTTTTAAAGAATATTTTTCAAACTATAGCCAAGCAATAAACGTGGATTTTTTAAAGAATATTTTTCAAACTATAGCCAAGCAATAAACGTGGATTTTTTAAAGAATATTTTTCAAACTATAGCCAAGCAATAAACGTGGATTTTTTAAAGAATATTTTTCAAACTATAGCCAAGCAATAAACGTGGATTTTTTAAAGAATATTTTTCAAACTATAGCCAAGCAATAAACGTGGATTTTTTAAAGAATATTTTTCAAACTATAGCCAGGCAATAAACGTGGATTTTTTAAAGAATATTTTTCAAACTATAGCCAAGCAATAAACGTGGATTTTTTAAAGAATATTTTTCAAACTATAGCCCAGCAATAAACGTGGATTTGTTAAAGGATATTTTTCAAACTATAGCCAAGCAATAAACGTGGATTTTTTAAAGAATATTTTTCAAACTATAGCCAAGCAATAAACGTGGATTTTTTAAAGAATATTTTTCAAACTATAGCCAAGCAATAAACCTGGATTTTTTAAAGAATATTTTTCAAACTATAGCCAAGCAATAAACCTGGATTTTTTAAAGAATATTTTTCAAACTATAGCCAAGCAATAAACGTGGATTTTTTAAAGAATATTTTTCAAACTATAGCCAAGCAATAAACGTGGATTTTTTAAAGAATATTTTTCAAACTATAGCCAAGCAATAAACGTGGATTTTTTAAAGAATATTTTTCAAACTATAGCCAAGCAATAAACGTGGATTTTTTAAAGAATATTTTTCAAACTATAGCCAAGCAATAAACGTGGATTTTTTAAAGAATATTTTTCAAACTATAGCCAAGCAATAAACGTGGATTTTTTAAAGAATATTTTTCAAACTATAGCCAAGCAATAAACGTGGATTTTTTAAAGAATATTTTTCAAACTATAGCCAAGCAATAAACGTGGATTTTTTAAAGAATATTTTTCAAACTATAGCCAGGCAATAAACGTGGATTTTTTAAACAATATTTTTCAAACTATAGCCAGGCAATAAACGTGGATTTTTTAAACAATATTTTTCAAACTATAGCCAAGCAATAAACGTGGATTTTTTAAAGAATATTTTTCAAACTATAGCCAAGCAATAAACGTGGATTTTTTAAAGAATATTTTTCAAACTATAGCCAGGCAATAAACGTGGATTTTTTAAAGAATATTTTTCAAACTATAGCCAGGCAATAAACGTGGATTTTTTAAAGAATATTTTTCAAACTATAGCCAAGCAATAAACTTGGATTTTTTAAAGAATATTTTTCAAACTATGGCCAAGCAATAAACGTGGATTTTTTAAAGAATATTTTTCAAACTATAGCCAAGCAATAAACTTGGATTTTTTAAAGAATATTTTTCAAACTATGGCCAAGCAATAAACGTGGATTTTTTAAAGAATATTTTTCAAACTATAGCCAAGCAATAAACGTGGATTTTTTAAAGAATATTTTTCAAACTATAGCCAAGCAATAAACGTGGATTTTTTAAAGAATATTTTTCAAACTATAGCCAAGCAATAAACGTGGATTTTTTAAAGAATATTTTTCAAACTATAGCCAAGCAATAAACGTGGATTTTTTAAAGAATATTTTTCAAACTATAGCCAAGCAATAAACGTGGATTTTTTAAAGAATATTTTTCAAACTATAGCCAAGCAATAAACGTGGATTTTTTAAAGAATATTTTTCAAACTATAGCCAAGCAATAAACGTGGATTTTTTAAAGAATATTTTTCAAACTATAGCCAAGCAATAAACGTGGATTTTTTAAAGAATATTTTTCAAACTATAGCCAGGCAATAAACGTGGATTTTTTAAACAATATTTTTCAAACTATAGCCAGGCAATAAACGTGGATTTTTTAAACAATATTTTTCAAACTATAGCCAAGCAATAAACGTGGATTTTTTAAAGAATATTTTTCAAACTATAGCCAAGCAATAAACGTGGATTTTTTAAAGAATATTTTTCAAACTATAGCCAGGCAATAAACGTGGATTTTTTAAAGAATATTTTTCAAACTATAGCCAAGCAATAAACCTGGATTTTTTAAAGAATATTTTTCAAACTATAGCCAAGCAATAAACTTGGATTTTTTAAAGAATATTTTTCAAACTATGGCCAAGCAATAAACGTGGATTTTTTAAAGAATATTTTTCAAACTATAGCCAAGCAATAAACTTGGATTTTTTAAAGAATATTTTTCAAACTATGGCCAAGCAATAAACGTGGATTTTTTAAAGAATATTTTTCAAACTATAGCCAAGCAATAAACGTGGATTTTTTAAAGAATATTTTTCAAACTATAGCCAAGCAATAAACGTGGATTTTTTAAAGAATATTTTTCAAACTATAGCCAAGCAATATACGTGGATTTTTTAAAGAATATTTTTCAAACTATAGCCAAGCAATAAACGTGGATTATTTTAATAATATTTTCAAATGCGGATTTTTTTAAGAATAATTTTCAAACGTGGAAGTTCAAACCATTTTTTTTTTTTTTTTGTTCAAACTTTCCAACCACCACCTCGTAATCCTCCTTTATTTAAATAAAGCTAAGGCGGTTGCGTACAATGTCACACATTTTTTTTCATTTAAACCAACTTTCATTGATTTACCGTTAACTAGCCCAGATTTTAAATACAATTTTTACATTATTTTTTGGACAAGAAGACAAAGTAAAACAGAAAATAAATAATAACAACAACAAAACTAACACAAATGAAGGCCAAAAAGAGCATGAGGGCGTATGCGGCAAAAAAAATGATGGAATATGGCACACGGCAATATTCAAAATAAAATTTCCATAAGCAAGTAGCTACTGGTAAGTAAACTGCAAGAAAGTTTAGCTTGCGGGCAAGCGCATTTAAGTTAAAGCAATGAATGAATCAACAAAATTCTATGAAAGAAATTCCGTTTTTCTTCTTTTTGTTACCGGTAATGGATGGCGAGCAGATAAGCAAATAATTTTGGCTTATTAGCATTTTTTTGGAATAAAATTATTTCTTTCAACGAAAACGTTTTTTCAAATCACTTTCAATTTCACTTTTTGTATCGATACAGGCGAGCGTGGTTATAATGGATATCAGTTATAAGAAAAGGGAGTTTTTTGGCTCAAGCGTTAAGTAATCACTGAAAACTTCAAAGCGTAACAATCCAAGTTTAAAGTCCAAAATCTCCATAGTGGTTGTTAGCTACTGCATTTCCATTATTCGTTGTTGTTGTTGTTGTTTCTATTTCTTGATCATTCTATAATCATCCCACTATAAGTATCATCATCTTTATTTGTTTTGGTGTTAGGCAACTTTAAGGCCTAGTGGTAATACAAACAATAAAACAATATAACTTTTTTCTTGCCATTTAATGTAACTACATATTACGTTTATGGTTTTTATTGTCTTGGCCAGCTTGTCTTTCAGCTGTTTTTTTATCCAAATAAAGTGGACTTTTGCACATGCGCGCTCTTTCGCACTCTCCCATCCCATCCACGCAATGATGACTTGGTTTCTTTTGGCATTTCAACCATATTTGTTGCCGTTTTTTCTTTTGCTTTCTTTGTTGAGACACCTTTCTTTTTGTTTCTCTTTTAAACATTTCCTTCAGCTTTTCACACTTACTTAATAATACAAAAACAAAAAACTCCAACAGCTGTAATAATTCCAATGAAGTTAACACTCGATTACCACAATTTGTTTTGACTTTTGTGTTATTTTAAAAATTTTGTTTAAATATTTTTTCGTTTGCTTTGAATTTCGTTATTTATTTTCGAATAAATGAATTTCTTTATTTTTCTTTCTTTCACTTTCTTTTTTCACGTATCTTCTTTTGTTTTTTTTTTTTGTGTTGCTGCCTCTTTCCACTTTGCAAGAAATAATTTCGTTTCGATTTAGGCGTTTTAACGTCTTTACTGCGCGACTTCCTACGGTTAACTGATTTGTTTGGCTTAAACTTCTTTTAGCCATGACTATGATAAGAGGCCGGCTTTTATGTTTGGCATTTCTTGCTCTCTTCATTACACATGACCATGATCATGCGCCAACGTTTTGAAACTGGCTCTTTGAAGCGATTGTGCATTGCAAGTTGATTTTCTCTGAGCATGCGCAACATAAATATTAGGGTATTTCGAGGTGTAGATACACCAAACATAGCTCAAAAATATTTATTGTTTGGCAAGTCTTTGAAAAATATTCTTTAAGAAATCCACGTTTATTGCTTGGCTATAGTTTGAAAAATATTCTTTAAAAAATCCAGGTTTATTGCTTGGCTATAGTTTGAAAAATATTCTTTAAAAACTCCACGTTTATTGCTTGGCTATAGTTTGAAAAATATTCTTTAAAAAATCCAGGTTTATTGTTTGGCTATAGTTTGAAAAATATTCTTTAAAAAATCCAGGTTTATTGCTTGGCTATAGTTTAAAAAATATTCTTTAAAAAATCCAGGTTTATTGTTTGTCTAGTCTTTGAAAAATATTCTTTAAAAACTCCACGTTTATTGCTTGGCCATAGTTTGAAAAATATTGTTTAAAAAATCCACGTTTATTGCTTGGCTATAGTTTGAAAAATATTCTTTAAAAAATCCACGTTTATTGCTTGGCTATAGTTTGAAAAATATTCTTTAAAAAATCCACGTTTATTGCTTGGCTATAGTTTGAAAAATATTCTTTAAAAAATCCACGTTTATTGCTTGGCTATAGTTTGAAAAATATTATTTAAGAAATCCACGTTTATTGCTTGGCTATAGTTTGAAAAATATTCTTTAAAAAATCCAGGTTTATTGTTTGTCTAGTCTTTGAAAAATATTCTTTAAAAACTCCACGTTTATTGCTTGGCTATAGTTTGAAAAATATTCTTTAAAAAATCCAGGTTTATTGCTTGGCTATAGTTTGAAAAATATTCTTTAAAAACTCCACGTTTATTGCTTGGCTATAGTTTGAAAAATATTCTTTAAAAAATCCAGGTTTATTGTTTGGCTATAGTTTGAAAAATATTCTTTAAAAAATCCAGGTTTATTGCTTGGCTATAGTTTGAAAAATATTCTTTAAAAACTCCACGTTTATTGCTTGGCTATAGTTTTAAAAATATTCTTTAAAAAATCCAGGTTTATTGTTTGTCTAGTCTTTGAAAAATATTCTTTAAAAACTCCACGTTTATTGTTTGGCAAGTCTTTGAAAAATATTCTTTAAAAAATCCACGTTTATTGTTTGGCAAGTCTTTGAAAAATATTCTTTAAAAAATCCACGTTTATTGTTTGGCAAGTCTTTGAAAAATATTCTTTAAAAAATCCACGTTTATTGTTTGGCAAGTCTTTGAAAAATATTCTTTAAAAAATCCACGTTTATTGTTTGGCAAGTCTTTGAAAAATATTCTTTAAAAAATCCACGTTTATTGTTTGGCAAGTCTTTGAAAAATATTCTTTAAAAAATCCACGTTTATTGTTTGGCAAGTCTTTGAAAAATATTCTTTAAAAAATCCACGTTTATTGTTTGGCAAGTCTTTGAAAAATATTCTTTAAAAAATCCACGTTTATTGTTTGGCAAGTCTTTGAAAAATATTCTTTAAAAAATCCACGTTTATTGTTTGGCAAGTCTTTGAAAAATATTCTTTAAAAAATCCACGTTTATTGTTTGGCAAGTCTTTGAAAAATATTCTTTAAAAAATCCACGTTTATTGTTTGGCAAGTCTTTGAAAAATATTCTTTAAAAAATCCACGTTTATTGTTTGGCAAGTCTTTGAAAAATATTCTTTAAAAATCCACGTTTATTGTTTGGCAAGTCTTTGAAAAATATTCTTTAAAAAATCCACGTTTATTGTTTGGCAAGTCTTTGAAAAATATTCTTTAAAAATTCCACGTTTATTATTTGGCAAGTCTTTGAAAAATATTCTTTAAAAAATCCACGTTTATTGTTTGGCAAGTCTTTGAAAAATATTCTTTAAAAAATCCACGTTTATTGTTTGGCAAGTCTTTGAAAAATATTCTTTAAAAAATCCACGTTTATTGTTTGGCAAGTCTTTGAAAAATATTCTTTAAAAATTCCACGTTTATTATTTGGCAAGTCTTTGAAAAATATTCTTTAAAAAATCCACGTTTATTGTTTGGCAAGTCTTTGAAAAATATTCTTTAAAAAATCCACGTTTATTGTTTGGCAAGTCTTTGAGAAAATATTCTTTAAAAAATCCACGTTTATTGTTTGGCAAGTCTTTGAGAAAATATTCTTTAAAAAATCCACGTTTATTGTTTGGCAAATCTTTGAGAAAATATTCTTTAAAAAATCCACGTTTATTGTTTGGCAAGTCTTTGAAAAATATTCTTTAAAAAATCCACGTTTATTGTTTGGCAAGTCTTTGAAAAATATTCTTTAAAAAATCCACGTTTATTGTTTGGCAAGTCTTTGAAAAATATTCTTTAAAAAATCCACGTTTATTGTTTGGCAAGTCTTTGAAAAATATTCTTTAAAAAATCCACGTTTATTGTTTGGCAAGTCTTTGAAAAATATTCTTTAAAAAATCCACGTTTATTGTTTGGCAAGTCTTTGAGAAAATATTCTTTAAAAAATCCACGTTTATTGTTTGGCAAGTCTTTGAAAAATATTCTTTAAAAAATCCACGTTTATTGTTTGGCAAGTCTTTGAAAAATATTCTTTAAAAAATCCACGTTTATTGTTTGGCAAGTCTTTGAGAAAATATTCTTTAAAAAATCCACGTTTATTGTTTGGCAAGTCTTTGAAAAATATTCTTTAAAAAATCCACGTTTATTGTTTGGCAAGTCTTTGAAAAATATTCTTTAAAAAATCCACGTTTATTGTTTGGCAAGTCTTTGAAAAATATTCTTTAAAAAATCCACGTTTATTGTTTGGCAAGTCTTTGAGAAAATATTCTTTAAAAAATCCACGTTTATTGTTTGGCAAGTCTTTGAAAAATATTCTTTAAAAAATCCACGTTTATTGTTTGGCAAGTCTTTGAAAAATATTCTTTAAAAAATCCACGTTTATTGTTTGGCAAGTCTTTGAGAAAATATTCTTTAAAAAATCCACGTTTATTGTTTGGCAAGTCTTTGAAAAATATTCTTTAAAAAATCCACGTTTATTGTTTGGCAAGTCTTTGAAAAATATTCTTTAAAAAATCCACGTTTATTGTTTGGCAAGTCTTTGAAAAATATTCTTTAAAAAATCCACGTTTATTGTTTGGCAAGTCTTTGAGAAAATATTCTTTAAAAAATCCACGTTTATTGTTTGGCAAGTCTTTGAAAAATATTCTTTAAAAAATCCACGTTTATTGTTTGGCAAGTCTTTGAAAAATATTCTTTAAAAAATCCACGTTTATTGTTTGGCAAGTCTTTGAAAAATATTCTTTAAAAAATCCACGTTTATTGTTTGGCAAGTCTTTGAGAAAATATTCTTTAAAAAATCCACGTTTATTGTTTGGCAAGTCTTTGAGAAAATATTCTTTAAAAAATCCACGTTTATTGTTTGGCAAATCTTTGAGAAAATATTCTTTAAAAAATCCACGTTTATTGTTTGGCAAGTCTTTGAAAAATATTCTTTAAAAAATCCACGTTTATTGTTTGGCAAGTCTTTGAAAAATATTCTTTAAAAAATCCACGTTTATTGTTTGGCAAGTCTTTGAAAAATATTCTTTAAAAAATCCACGTTTATTGTTTGGCAAGTCTTTGAAAAATATTCTTTAAAAAATCCACGTTTATTGTTTGGCAAGTCTTTGAAAAATATTCTTTAAAAAATCCACGTTTATTGTTTGGCAAGTCTTTGAAAAATATTCTTTAAAAAATCCACGTTTATTGTTTGGCAAGTCTTTGAAAAATATTCTTTAAAAATTCCACGTTTATTATTTGGCAAGTCTTTGAAAAATATTCTTTAAAAAATCCACGTTTATTGTTTGGCAAGTCTTTGAAAAATATTCTTTAAAAAATCCACGTTTATTGTTTGGCAAGTCTTTGAAAAATATTCTTTAAAAAATCCACGTTTATTGTTTGGCAAGTCTTTGAAAAATATTCTTTAAAAAATCCACGTTTATTGTTTGGCAAGTCTTTGAGAAAATATTCTTTAAAAAATCCACGTTTATTGTTTGGCAAGTCTTTGAGAAAATATTCTTTAAAAAATCCACGTTTATTGTTTGGCAAGTCTTTGAGAAAATATTCTTTAAAAAATCCACGTTTATTGTTTGGCAAATCTTTGAGAAAATATTCTTTAAAAAATCCACGTTTATTGTTTGGCAAGTCTTTGAAAAATATTCTTTAAAAAATCCACGTTTATTGTTTGGCAAGTCTTTGAAAAATATTCTTTAAAAAATCCACGTTTATTGTTTGGCAAGTCTTTGAAAAATATTCTTTAAAAAATCCACGTTTATTGTTTGGCAAGTCTTTGAAAAATATTCTTTAAAAAATCCACGTTTATTGTTTGGCAAGTCTTTGAAAAATATTCTTTAAAAAATCCACGTTTATTGTTTGGCAAGTCTTTGAAAAATATTCTTTAAAAATTCCACGTTTATTATTTGGCAAGTCTTTGAAAAATATTCTTTAAAAAATCCACGTTTATTGTTTGGCAAGTCTTTGAAAAATATTCTTTAAAAAATCCACGTTTATTGTTTGGCAAGTCTTTGAAAAATATTCTTTAAAAAATCCACGTTTATTGTTTGGCAAGTCTTTGAAAAATATTCTTTAAAAAATCCACGTTTATTGTTTGGCAAGTCTTTGAAAAATATTCTTTAAAAAATCCACGTTTATTGTTTGGCAAGTCTTTGAGAAAATATTCTTTAAAAAATCCACGTTTATTGTTTGGCAAATCTTTGAAAAATATTCTTTAAAAAATCCACGTTTATTGTTTGGCAAGTCTTTGAAAAATATTCTTTAAAAAATCCACGTTTATTGTTTGGCAAGTCTTTGAAAAATATTCTTTAAAAAATCCACGTTTATTGTTTGGCAAGTCTTTGAGAAAATATTCTTTAAAAAATCCACGTTTATTGTTTGGCAAGTCTTTGAGAAAATATTCTTTAAAAAATCCACGTTTATTGTTTGGCAAATCTTTGAAAAATATTCTTTAAAAAATCCACGTTTATTGATTGGCAAGTCTTTGAAAAATATTCTTTAAAAAATCCACGTTTATTGTTTGGCAAGTCTTTGAGAAAATATTCTTTAAAAAATCCACGTTTATTGTTTGGCAAATCTTTGAAAAATATTCTTTAAAAAATCCACGTTTATTGTTTGGCAAGTCTTTGAAAAATATTCTTTAAAAAATCCACGTTTATTGTTTGGCAAGTCTTTGAAAAATATTCTTTAAAAAATCCACGTTTATTGTTTGGCAAGTCTTTGAAAAATATTCTTTAAAAAATCCACGTTTATTGTTTGGCAAGTCTTTGAAAAATATTCTTTAAAAAATCCACGTTTATTGTTTGGCAAGTCTTTGAAAAATATTCTTTAAAAAATCCACGTTTATTGCTTGCCTATAGTTTGAAAAATATTCTTTAAAAAATCCACGTTTATTGCTTGCCTATAGTTTGAAAAATATTCTTTCAAAAATCCACGTTTGGCAAAACTTTGAAAAATATTCTTTCAAAAATCCACGTTTGGCAAAACTTTGAAAAATATTCTTTAAAAAATCCACGTTTATTGTTTGGCAAGTCTTTGAGAAAATATTCTTTAAAAAATCCACGTTTATTGTTTGGCAAATCTTTGAGAAAATATTCTTTAAAAAATCCACGTTTATTGTTTGGCAAGTCTTTGAAAAATATTCTTTAAAAAATCCACGTTTATTGTTTGGCAAGTCTTTGAGAAAATATTCTTTAAAAAATCCACGTTTATTGTTTGGCAAGTCTTTGAGAAAATATTCTTTAAAAAATCCACGTTTATTGTTTGGCAAGTCTTTGAGAAAATATTCTTTAAAAAATCCACGTTTATTGTTTGGCAAGTCTTTGAGAAAATATTCTTTAAAAAATCCACGTTTATTGTTTGGCAAATCTTTGAAAAATATTCTTTAAAAAATCCACGTTTATTGATTGGCAAGTCTTTGAAAAATATTCTTTAAAAAATCCACGTTTATTGTTTGGCAAGTCTTTGAGAAAATATTCTTTAAAAAATCCACGTTTATTGTTTGGCAAATCTTTGAGAAAATATTCTTTAAAAAATCCACGTTTATTGTTTGGCAAATCTTTGAAAAATATTCTTTAAAAAATCCACGTTTATTGTTTGGCAAGTCTTTGAAAAATATTCTTTAAAAAATCCACGTTTATTGTTTGGCAAGTCTTTGAAAAATATTCTTTAAAAAATCCACGTTTATTGTTTGGCAAGTCTTTGAGAAAATATTCTTTAAAAAATCCACGTTTATTGTTTGGCAAGTCTTTGAGAAAATATTCTTTAAAAAATCCACGTTTATTGTTTGGCAAATCTTTGAAAAATATTCTTTAAAAAATCCACGTTTATTGATTGGCAAGTCTTTGAAAAATATTCTTTAAAAAATCCACGTTTATTGTTTGGCAAGTCTTTGAGAAAATATTCTTTAAAAAATCCACGTTTATTGATTGGCAAGTCTTTGAAAAATATTCTTTAAAAAATCCACGTTTATTGTTTGGCAAGCCTTTGAGAAAATATTCTTTAAAAAATCCACGTTTATTGTTTGGCAAATCTTTGAAAAATATTCTTTAAAAAATCCACGTTTATTGTTTGGCAAGTCTTTGAAAAATATTCTTTAAAAAATCCACGTTTATTGTTTGGCAAGTCTTTGAAAAATATTCTTTAAAAAATCCACGTTTATTGTTTGGCAAGTCTTTGAAAAATATTCTTTAAAAAATCCACGTTTATTGTTTGGCAAGTCTTTGAAAAATATTCTTTAAAAAATCCACGTTTATTGTTTGGCAAGTCTTTGAAAAATATTCTTTAAAAAATCCACGTTTATTGTTTGGCAAGTCTTTGAAAAATATTCTTTAAAAAATCCACGTTTATTGTTTGGCAAGTCTTTGAAAAATATTCTTTAAAAAATCCACGTTTATTGCTTGCCTATAGTTTGAAAAATATTCTTTCAAAAATCCACGTTTGGCAAAACTTTGAAAAATATTCTTTAAAAAATCCACGTTTATTGTTTGGCAAATCTTTGAAAAATCCAGAAAAATCAACGTTTATTGTTTGGCTAGTCTTTGAAAAATATTCTTTAAAAATCCACGTTTATTGTTTGGCAAGTTTTTGAAAAATATTCTTTAAAAAATCCACGTTTATTGCTTGGCTATAGTTTGAAAAATATTCTTTAAAAAATCCACGTTTATTGTTTGGCAAGTCTTTGAAAAATATTCTGTAAAAAATCCACGTTTATTGTTTGGCAAATCTTTGAAAAATATTCTTTAAAAAATCCACGTTTATTGATTGGCTAGTCTTTGAAAAATATTCTTTAAAAAATCCAAGTTTATTGTTTGGCAAGTATTTGAAAAATATTCTTGAAAAAATCCACGTTTATTATTTGGTAAGTCTTTGAGAAAATTAGGCTCCTATTATAAAATAAATTGTCAAGTCACTGAAAACCTTTTTTCTTCACACAAAAAAGTAATACCAAACATCTACGTTACTTCACATCATTTCACTTTCAATTTCATTAGAAACCCAACACCCATTGCCATTAAAACCAAAAGCTGAGTATTACAACATATCAGCCACTTGTGCGGCTATCTTTCCATAATCATACATTTCTCTCTTCTTTATTTCTTTTAAATCAATAAAAAACATAAACATTTTCTAATGTATAAATGAAAAATTGCAAGTCACACATAATTGTAAGCAAGAATTCCATAAGCCAGTAACAGCAAGCGTGGATTGTGGCCACCAAGCAAATTACGACCATACCTTTGAGCACCTGTTGTATGACACAATGCCACTGTAAAAGCTTTGACCAGGAAAGGTAAAATTAAAGAAATAGAAAAAACAATAAAGCGGAAAGGCTTACAAACGTGTCTGCACTCACGTAAGCCAGTCATCCCCTTAATGGTGAATCGGCGGCAGGCCCTCTAACCAACAAGTGGGGTTTTGAGAAATTTGGTTAAACGGTGATCAAATCAATGATAAGAGTTTGTTATTTTTCAGTATGGGAGCAATGCAATTCGAACATTTCTCTTTTAAAGATGAGGAAGAGAAAGTATAGCTTGATAACTATTCACCTCTGAGAAATCGTTTTCTTTTATTAAACTCTCTGAAATTATGGAATGAAATATTAGCACTTTATTTTCAAGGTAAGTATTAGGAAAAACTGAGAGGAAATTAAAAATTAGGCAAATAGAGCCGGAGATGGTAAACTTTTTTTCTAAAAAGTGTTTGAAAGGAATTTTAAATAAACGTTTATATTATTTTTTTGAAGTAATTCAAAACCGGTAAAAAGGTATTTTAAAAAAATTGTTTATTTATGTTTGCAAAAAAGAGAACCCATAAACACTGGCATACAAGAAAACCCAACGTGAATAAAATACTTATTCGCCTTTTGTAAGGTCAGAGCTTTCCCCAGTTGTGACCAGTTCTATACGTTATCGTAACAAACAAAACGCACAAATTCTCTCTTAAGATTCGTCTGACTCTTACAACTGCTAGCACACATATCTTTTGAGCAGTGTTCGAAAAGAAACAGTACACTAAAATAACGTACCGTTCCAGGTAAGGTATCACTAAAAAATATTTAAGTGTACCGTACCGGAGCACATCCACTAAAAAATATTTTAGCGTACCGTACCGTAGCACAACGAAAATTGTAGTGAACGGCAGTCGGTTCATTAAAAAATCGCAGTGTACCGCTGTCGGTACAGTAAGATTTTCTTTGTGCTCCGGTACAGTATCACTAAAATATTTTTTAGTGATACTGTACCGGAGCGGTAAATTAGCGTTGTGTACCTATCCACCTTGGTACGGTACAGAACGGTACGGTACGATACCATAGTGTTTATTTTCGAAAACTGCTTTTGAGCAACCCTGGCTTTGATTCACTTCTTTTTATGTTATTCTCTTTAACTTTTCTCCCTAAATATTGTATATTTACATTAATTTTCCATGCAATGTTGAAAACGATGAAATTATTTGTCAAAAAAAACTAGTTCCACTTAATAATATCTCTGTCAGAATGTGACATCTAAATATGACTAATGAAATGAGGAACAATTTAACGATTTGCAAATACAGATAACTGAAAACTTCGAAAATATGTTCAAACTCTAAACTAATTAAAATGAGCCGATATTTAAGGGTATCACAAATCGCAGCCTATCTTGAAAACTATGTGTGTGCATATTTTTACATATTGAGAAATTTCGAGATGATTACTTGATTGCCTGCTTCCAGAAAATGCTAGTCATGACTTGGTTTTATAAGCAGGCGATGGGCTCAGTGGAACCTCCCAATTTGAACTTCTATATCTCAAAAATGGTAAAACTTAGGAAAAAATCATAAAAGTCAATCTTGTAGAGAATTTTAACAGCTAAAAAAAATCGTGAATTCCTAAAAAACCCCTAACAATGTGACCTGAGCTTCTATATCGCAAAAGTGGTAAATCCTAGAAAAAAAATCATAAAGGTCAAACTTGCTGAGAATTGTGGACTTTAGTCCCATTTCGACAGGACTTGCCGTTTTCAAGCAAAACCTCGAAAACCTAAAAAGTCCTAAAAATGTAACCTTTGAAAAACCCCACCGGCGATTTTTTGTTTGTGTTTTGATTTTTTACTCATTTAAAAACGTTGTAGTTATCCGTAAAAAGTTTTCAGGTGTAAACACTTTCCATTTAAAGTTGGTAAAGGCGCACCGCGGTAAACAGGTGTTATTATTAAAAATCGATTTATTAATTAACGATTTACATATATTTATACATATTTCCGATTTATACATATTTCCAATATTGGCAAATATGATAAAAAATCATTTGCAATAGCTTTAAAATACCGAAAATGGGGCGGTAATGTTCATTATTCTCACACACATAATTTAGTCTACGTTAGACCTATAACATATAATTGGTCCACAAACATCCCAGGCGGGACAAGGGAGACTTCTCTCATATGAATGAGTGAACCCTGATTCATATTAGCCCAATGACATATAACATATGTATATCCATGGGCGTAGCCAGGAATAGCTAGGGAGGGGCAGCTCTTTACAATGTTCTTCCAAAAGCGAATAAAAACTCCTTACTCTCTGAAAAAGTTCTTGCGGGACAATTCTTGCTGGGAAAGTAACCGGACAGACCTATTATTTTGTGGCCTTTTTTTTGGAAATTTGAACTTGCCGAAAAAAAGTTCAAAAGTGTTGCAGAGGAGGTACTTAAAGGAATGGACCGACATAGTCTATTATGGAAGTGGATCTTATTTTGAGAGTCATATCTTTGCGATTGATATCGCGCCCACTAGTCATTTCAGTGTGTCATCGTATAACTTATGGACCAGTATGCCAGGAAGCATGGACTTGTCCACGGAAAACATAATACCGTTGTAAGCAGGACAACAACGAACAGCATCGGCATACATTTCCAAAGGATCTTCGAACAGACCTTAAACTTCACTTAGACACAAATGTTGAACTTTTGCGGAGGGGGTACCCTAAGGTAACTCCATTTTAGAAGTTAAACTAAATTTGGACAAAATATTAGGAGATCCATAGTTTTGAACAAATTTGTTCAAGAGATATCGTGCATACAATTTAAGTGACATTTGTTAAATATTCGGGGGAACTACCGGAAGTTGTGGACCGTTATTGCCTTTTTTCGAACTGAAAGTATGGCAAAATATGAGGAAGGCCAAATTTTGGACCAAATCGGTTAGATCGAGTGTTATGGTGCCATAGGGGTTTCTTACACGTTTCGAACTGTTTTCTCAAGAAGTATGGACTTGCCCCTAAAAAAAACTTTTACCGTCGTAATTGAGGCAGCGAATGCAAGTTGCTTCAAAAAAACCAAAGTGATTTGAGAGCAGGTCTTAAAGTGAACTTATCCGTAATTTTGTGTGGTAGGTACCCAAAGGAGTGGACAAACATAGTCCATATTAGAACCTGATCAATATCTGGTAGATATATTAGGATGTGTAGAGTATGGACCAAATCGGTCACTCCCTTCAAGAGTTATCGTGCGAACAATTTTTCCGAACATTTTTGAACTTTGTGGGGGAGGTACCTGAAGGAGTGGACCAATATGGCTAATCTTCGAACTTAAACTAAGTTTGGACAAAATATTACGAAGGCCAAATGTTGGACGGAATCGGCAGATCCGTTCGAGAGTTATCATGCACTCCAACAACTACACACCGTGTCATAGGGGTTTTTTACAACTTTCAGGCTATTTTGTCAGGAAGTATGGGCTCGCCCCTGATGACACTTGTACCGTCGTATGGGGGGCAGTGAATACAAGTTGTTACAACAATAATCAAAGCGATTCGAGAGCTGGTCCTAAACTGAACCTATTCGAAATTTTGTGTGGGAAGTATCCGAAGGAGTGGACCGATTGAGTCCATATTGAAACCTCATCTAAGTTCGGTAGAAATTTCAGGATGTGAAAACTTTGGACCAAATAAGTTACACCCTTCAAGAGTTATCGTGCGCACAAATTTTCCGAACATTTTCGAACTTTTGTGGGGGAGGTACCGGAAGAAGTGGACCGATATAACCCATCTTCGAACCTAAACTAAGTTTAGACAAAATTTTGCGAAAGCCATCCGTTCGAGAGTTATCGTGCGCACCAGCCAGCCAGACAGATGGACGGACATTGCTAAATCGACTCCAAATTGTCTGAAACACATTTCGTCCAAACATACTTGGGGTCTAAAACCATTATTTTGATGAGGCACATTTTACCCGTATGAAAGTGTATATACCCTCGTTAGCATAAATGTTGAGGGTATAAAAAACCCCTGAACTTCTATATCGCAAAAGTGGCAAATCCTAGGAAAAAATCATAAAGGTCAATCTTGCAGAGAATTTTTGACGCAACAAAATTTTCTTTAGACCCATTTCGACAGGACTTTCCGTTTTCATGCAAAACCCCGAATACCTAAAAATTGCACAAGAATAAGACTTTGACTTTTTCTAAAAATAAGGTTTTGCCCATTCCAACCACTGAATATTATCCGACCACCACCAAAAGTCTTTTTCCTCTCTGGGACACGCATAAACACCCCGTGACGATCCGATCAAATAGACAGACGGATGGGTACACATAGCCAGATCTACTTAGAGACATTAATATGGGTATTTATTAGTACGGGTCAACGACCTTTATTTCGATGTGTTACAAACTTTTCGGCCAAAGCCATTTTCATTAATTGATTTAATCGAGCTACCATGACCTAAGGAGTTGTATTAAAAAGTGAATTCTAGCGAAGTTCCACATTCCAAGCCAATATGCTATGATCGTTTCGCTGGTGGTTATTCAGCTCTTCAGGTATATCGGATGTGAATGGCTGGAAGACAAAGACTGAGTTCGAAAAGTTCTATTTACACGGAAATTATTGCAAATTAGCAGATATGAGTTGTGTTCCTTTACTTACCTGATGTTACCATTGTTGCCATACCAAGCCAATATGCTACGATCGTTTCGCTGGTGGTTATTCAGCTCTTCAGGTATGTCGGATGTGAATGGCTGGATGACAAAGAATGAGTTTGAAAAATTCTATTTATACGGAAATTATTGCAAATTAGCAGATATGAGTTGTGTTCCTTTACTTACCTGATGTTACCATTGTTACCATTTTTAACCTGCAAAGCGTTCTTTAACCCCAAAAAATGGCAAAACTGGAAGCATGTTTTTAGAGAGAGAAAACAAAAATTTCGTTCTCTTCTAGAACAGGCTACCAGACAAATTTCTTCGCGTAAAAAATTGTAGAACTGATTTTTCGACATTTGTTGGACGATTATTTGGTAACGAAGAAAAAAACTAACAAAAACAAAAGAAAAAGAAAAAAGCGAACGCTGACAAAACAAAATTTAAAACAGTAAAATAAAAGAAGAAAATTTATTTTTTTTTTTTTTTTTTTGACATTGTTACCAGATCTACCATTTTGCGGTTTCTTTACTTTTCTGGTAAAACTGGTCATTACAGTTTGACAGTTTACTCTTTTACCACTTTTACCATTAAAAAAGCTATGACGCATTTTTGATGACTTTTTCTATCAAGCTCACCTAGTGTCTTGACTAGAATCATTTCTCAATACATGCACATGTACAATAGAAGGGGGTTTCCTTCATGAATTGTAATGCCTTCCAGTTTGGAAGACGTCCGCAACATTGTCAGTTTGTTGGATGGGACCCAGGATCAAACCCCAGCCGATGCAGCCGGCTTATTAGGAAGAAGTACATTATTTTTTAAAGGTATTCATTAATTGAACTAATCGAGCTAACGTTACCTAAGGAGTTTGTATTGAAAAAGTGAATTCTAGCGAATCCCAGCGAAGTCGCTGGTGGTTATTCAGCTCAACAAAGGCTGAGTTTGAAAACTTATATTTATTCATTTTCGTCGGAGACAAAAAAGTTTTAGAAGTTTCCAGTATAATTTTTTTTGGCGTTTGTGAGATACGGATAATTATTCACTGATAGATTTATTCAACACAGTCTACACAAATAAATCCCATAATCAGTCATTACAAGAATAGAAAATGGGGCGAGGGTTGTTTTGGAACTTTCGGAACATTATCGAGGGAAGTATGGATAATAAAATTATATCGTTGTAATAGAGACCACAATGGTTACCTGCAATACAAACCTGGACTTAACTGCATTTTTGTGCGGCATGTGTATAAAGCAGTGGCCCTTAGTATTGAGACATTTTCTGGCCCATTTCTGGAAAAATATTGTTAACATTTGTCAATAGATGGGGTTAACCTCTGTTGTTACGTTTTCGAAAGAACATTGTTAGCGATTTTAAGCGCTAAAGAAAAACTGGAGAGGACTATTGTCAATGGGCTACCTGATAGAAAGGGCCGACCTATTCCGTCTTTCGTTAGATATCGTGCCTACCACCCACCCGCTTTAGCTGGTCACCTTGGTACTTTTTAGAGTTTTCAGGCCATTATGTTAGGAAGTATGGATTTCCCCACTTAAACCGGTCCATAAGGACTAATTTCGATAAAAAAAAAATCACCTGCTCGAGGATCCTGAGCAGGCCTTAAAATGCACTTGAGCGAAAATTGCAAGTTTTGTGTAAAGATTAGACCAATGTCAATCACTCCTTTCGATAATTATCGTACCCTTCAGCCATATTTGTTGGTAATCGTAGGATATTTTAGAGCTTTTAGTCGGGAAGCATGGATCTGTCCACGATAAAAATTATATCGTTGTAGTTATGATCACAAAGACTACCTTCAGGGAATATTTCACAGCAATTCTCAAACAGACACTAAACTGCACCTAATTAAAACTGTTTTGAGAAAACTTGGAACATGATATAGTTTTGGAAAAAAAATAAAATATGCGGATTTTAAGAGCTTTGGACTACAAGGACTCGCGATAAAAATTCCAAAACGATTCCTGAGGAGCTTTAAACTGTACTTAATCAAAAAATTTTGAACATTTGTACCCAAAGGAAAGGATATAATCCATATTACGATGTACAAAGTTCGGAACAAATCTGTTATTCGCTTCGTGAGCTATTGCGTAAATCAGACAGAAAAAATAATCGAAATCCATTTTTGACTGTTGTGAAAAAAAAAAAATCAAAAGATGGAAATGCAAACTGATTAGTTGAAGGTACAAATGCAAAGATAGTCGACAAAAAATCTTCTGATCATTCAGCTTATTTCAAAAATAAAAAAACAACTGAAGTAGTAAATCCCGTTAACTGTCATTAGCTAGCTACAAAATCACTTTATTATACCCTCAGCCTTTAGCACATTTTGCACATTTTCATTTTTGCGTTCCCGTACACCAAAAAAGTTGCAAAATGTTCACTTCTCTTTGAACAAAAATGGCGCTGAATAGCTTTCTCCTTAGCAACTTTTTACACGACAAATTTGAGCGAGCAAAATTGTGCAACATTGTGAGTTGATGTTGTATGCTCATAATAACTTTCGAACGGGTCAAAATTGAACCTCGTAATATTTTGTCCAGGTTAAGATTAAGTTCAAAGATGCACCATATCGCCTACTCCTTCGGCTACCTCCCACACAAGCATTAACATTTTTCATAAAGGGAGTAACCGATTCGGTCCAAACTGTGAACATCCAATTTATTGGCGAAGGTCTGCCTTTATTCGGAATGTCATTTTGTGAGTCTCTTTATTGTTTAAAACAATTCTTTAGAACTTCACGTTTTTTAATGTGGCGTGGTTTCTAATAATTCCTAAAAACACGTTTGGTGATCTGATTTTATACCCCCACCATAATATGGAGGGTATAATTAAATTTGTCATTCCGTTTGTAACATATTCTTGTATATATATTCTTGATCAGGATAAAATTCTATGTCGATATAACCATGTCCGTCCGTCCGAAATGTCTAAAATTTGGTATTTAGTCTTCGTTGGGGGTATAAAATTTTGCCCCAGAAATTTGTCGGTACCGGTTCACGCCTTGAACGGTACATCCCAATTTTCGATGTTTTGAAGGTTGTGGCCTCAATATTCCACCGGAATGGCTGAAATTTTGTATTTAGTTTAGGTCCACAACTTCATATTACCCTTATAGAGCGGTAGAGTGGCCACAACCTTCAAAATACCGAAAATCAGCCACCAAAATGGCTAAAATTTGGTATTTAATCTACGTTGGAGGTAAAACCTCCAAAAAAATTTGTCGGTATAGATCGAAGTTTTGATATAGCCCCCATACCTTCGGTATTTTGAAATTGCTGAAATTTGGTATTTAGTCTTCTTCATAATCGAAAAGAAACTAATTGTTCTATTTTACTTCAATACAACTCGTGAGGAAGGGTATAACAAGTTCGGTCCGGTCGAACTTAACGCCGTTCTTACTTGTTTTGTTTGAAATTTGCTCCAAAAAACCATGTTTTGTGATTGGATAATAGTTGAAAACGTATTTATTTTGTAAACATCTGCATATTGTAATCTGTTTGTAAAAATTTAGAAATATTTTAACTTAACTCCATAATTACATTCATGTTGATCAACTTGTATTTTTATTGAAGTGAAGTAAAACTATGCTTCGGATCCATAATGTGTCTCGAAAGTTAAATTTTTGGGCGCAGGGTGCTGTACTCATCATGAAATGATTTTCTTTTCGAATTACATTTTTTTTTCATATTATACATTAACCTTACATATAATGCATGGACGATATTTGATCTACTTTACTTACTTAGCTGGCTTTTTACAGAACATTTGTTCCATAAGCCGAACGAAGAAATCTGGTATATGTAGCTTTCAGATGTCTCGTTTCACTTGTTCGTTCCAACGAAGCTTTGGCCTTCCAGATCTGCGTGGACCTCCGTGAGGCCCGTATTTATACGCTCATTCTTATGATGGCCTAGCCATGGCAATCGTTGTATTTCGATACTTTCAACTATATTGATGTCGTTGTATAGTTGATACAGCTCGTTGTTCATACGACGTCGATATTCGCTGTCAAGGCAGATTGGCCCATAGATCTTTCGAAGAATTTTTCTCTCGAACACAACAAGCACTGCCTTACCTGCTTGCGCAAGTATACATGCTTCGGGACCATACATTAGCACCGGCAGTATCAGTGTTTTGTAAAGTGTTACTCTTGTTTGACGAGATGTGGCCTTATTCCTAAACTGCTTACTCAGCCCAAAGTAGCATCTGTTGACCAACACTATTCTTCTTGGTATTTCACAACTGAGTCGCTCAGCGCCAAAACGGCCTAACCCACATGCCCAAAAAAATTAAACTGACTGTAAAGATCTTACCGGAACGTTTTGAAATAATTGAAATGGAGTCTTTTAGTATTTATTTCAAAATGTTCTGGTTAAATCTTTATAATCAGTTTGATTTTTTGGGCATGTGTGTTAGGCCGTTTTGGAGCTGAGCGCCTCCAATGATGTGGTTTGTTGTGTTTATGGCGGTGCCGAAATAGACGAAGTTCTTTACTAACTCAAAATTGTAGATGCCAACATTCACAGCTGGTGCGAAATCTGTGGACATATTACGCGTCGATGCCATCAACTTGGTTTTATCGCCGTTTACTTCCAGACCGACTTTAGCAGATTCCCTTTGAACTCTTGCCTTCCTTTGCCGATCGACCCATTATATCAATGTCGTCGGCATAAGCAAGTAACATATGGCTGTTTGTGTACATTGTTCAGTTTCTTTTGACCTTCGCATCTCGTATAACCTTTTCCAGCAGAATGTTGAATAAGTCACACGAAAAGGCCGTCTCCTTGTCTGAAAACTCTTTTGGTACCAAACTCTTCGGAGAGGTTCTTTCCTATTTTAACTGAGGACCGAGTATCAGTTAATGTCATTCTACAAAGCCGAATGAGATTTGCAGGGATACCAAATTCCGCCATGGCTTGGAATACCTTTGAACGTAGGGGGCTGTCGAAGGCTGCTTTATAATCGACAAAAAGGTGGAAAGTGTCGATCTGCATTTCTTGGGTCTTTTCCAGGATTTGTCTCAAGGTAAATATCTGGTCAATGGTGGATTTGCCCGGTCTAAAGCCGCACTGATAGGGTCCAATAATTTCATTGACCATAGGCTTTAGTCGCTCACACAATATGCCAGATACTATCTTATATGCAATAGGGAGCAGGCTTATGCCCCTTGTAATTGGAGCACACAGTCTTATCTTCCGTTCTTCCTGTCAGATGATTCCAACTAGCTGATGCATACACCTTATCTCCATACACCTTATCGTATCGTCTCCGGATTTGAACAGCTAGGCTGGTATGCCATCGGTTCCTGCTGCCTTATTATTCTTTAGCCGTTTTATTGCTGTATTTACCTCTTCTTGGCCTGGCGGTATATATTCAATCCCATCTTCTGGGATTGGATCTGTGGTTTCTTCGTTGTCTTCGTTAGTATTGGCTACCAGCAGTTTGGAAAAATGTTCTTTCCATATCCCGAGCACACTATATGTATCAGTTACCAAATTACCTTGCTGGTCTCTGCAGGAGGATGTCCCTGTACCAAAAGCATGAGTTTGATGCTTCACTCTTTGGTAGAATTTACTGACTTCACTCTGTGACCTGTACATCTAGATTTTTTCACACTCCCGCTTTTCCATTTTTCTATTTTTCCTGTGGAGAAGACGTTTCTCCTCTCTCCTTTTCTCCCGATACCTAACTCGTGCGCTACGCGTTGCAACTGATTGTAGACCTATATGTCGCATTTTTCTCTTCGGTCGCAGCCCGATCCTCCTGGTCATGCCATGGGTTCCTAGGTGGAGGTCTCTGGTATCCAAGTATGGATTTTGCGGCTGTTTGCATGGAGTGGGCAATACTTTGCCATTGTGCTGATATGTTATCGGGGCGAGCAGAGCTTTCATTAAGTAATTGGGCCAGTTGAGTGAAATATGCTGTGGCTATCTGTTGTGTTTGCAGCTTAACGATGTCCAACTTCCGTGTTATGTTTGTTCGTGCTTTATTTGCAACGTTTAGACGGGTACGTACCTATGCTGCAATAATATAGTGGTCCGAGTTTATGTTTGCTTCTCGGAACGATCGTATATCCAACACGCTCGATTAATGTCTACCATCTATCACAACGTGATCAATTTGATACATTGTTCTTCGATCTGGAGACAACCAGGTGCTCTTATGAATATCGAGAGGAATAAATCTGGTACTAATAACCACCATGTTTTTTGGCGCTGCGAAGTCTATCAGCCTCATTTCATTGTCAGATATTTCACTGTGGAGACTGAATTTGCCGATTGTTGAGCCAACGATATTGTCCTTTCCAATTTTGACATTGAAATCGCCTAGAATAATTTTAATGTCATGGGCAGGACAACGGCCATAAGTTTCGCTCGTAAAACATATCTTTGGTCTGTTCGTCCTTGTCTTCAGTGGGAGCATGAGCGCAAATAAAGCTGATGTTGAAGAATTTTGTTTTTAATCGAATTGTAGCGAGTCTTTCATTCACTAGGGTGAAACTGGAGACCAGATGTTTTAACTTACGACCAACTACAACTCCGCAACCAAACTCATGCTTAGTGTCATGGCAGCTATAATACAGTGCTTCACATTTAGGTGTTGTTGTGACGCCTTTCCCAATCCATCGTATTTCGTGTGTGGCAGTAATGTCGGCCTTGTACTTTTCAAGAACATCTGCCAATGCGTATACTGCACCTTCTCTATAAAGTGTGCGAACATACCAAGGTGCAGATTCGCAGATCATGGTCCTTAAAACGTTTGTGGAGGTCGTCAACTTTAGAGGGGTTTGTTTTTCTTTTCTTTCGTTTTTTCATGGTAGGCTGCTTTCTTCTAGGGGAGGGTTACTAACACCCAAACCCAAGTTTTTAACGTTCTTATGGATGAACGCGCGGCACATGCTAGCTCACTACCTTTAACGGGTGTTAAAGGCAGTTCCCCAGGTGACACCACGGGGAGGTCAGTGTCCACTAGAGATGAGAGAGGGACCAAGATAAATCCCGGGCTTTGTCATGTTAAAGCCGGTCAGGACCTTTCCCATCCCCTACGTCAACCACATATTTGATCACATGCACAAATTGTTTCCCTTATTTTCCTCTCTAGTTTGTTCTTTTTCTCTCTTGTTTGACTGAAATCTCCCATATTTTTCGTGGTTTTGCAATGTAAAAAGAGAAATATGCACAAATTCATACAATGCTCAAATTCATGCATATTATGAACGCTGTTCCTAAGTCGGGAAAGGCTGTTTTGTGGTGTGCTTCACTCTAAAGATGTAGTGGATTTTATTTTTAATTGACATAAAGCAGGGACAACCAATTTCTTTATCGTTCGTTCGGGAACAGGTGTTCTGGTATGTTTCTAATTTCAACAGACATTTTTTTCTTGAGTATAAAGTAAATCCCATAATTGCAACAGATATTAAAACCAGTTTGTTTGCCAAAATTTTTTATTGATTGTCATTGTTGTTGTTGTAGACAAAATTCGTTTTAACATAGTTGTGAAAAAAGTGAAGCATTCTTAAATTCAGTTTAAAAATGTTATTTGCGTCGGGAACATCAACCGCAATTAGCGATCCGTGTGTTGGCCAATGTTCCGCAACAAGTGTGGGGGCAGTAAATACTTTGGTATCTCTGTTGGTAGAGGCTATAATGTCAGCTCAATGTAATATTTCAAATAAAACCATATGGCCTGAGGATTATGCGGAGGAGGCTTTGAAAAAGGGACTGGATAGTTACGATTTTGTAGTTATTGGAGGTGGTTCAGCAGGATCAGTGGTGGCAAGCCGTTTAAGTGAGAATCCACAATGGAAGGTGCTGCTTTTAGAGGCAGGAGATGATCCACCACAAGAATCGGAGGTAGGTTTTATTCGATAGAAAATGTTCGAAATGTAATTTATATTCATTTGCAGTTACCCGTGTTTTCCTCTGAGCTTTTAAACTCTAAAGCGGCCGTTCATTATGTGCTAGAGCCAAATAATTTATCCTGTAAAGCCTTTAAGGGTAACCGCTGTCGCTGGAGTCGTGGCAATTGTTTGGGTGGTACGGGTTCAATTAATGGCATGGTATATGTTGAGGGAACTTCGTACGATCATGATCTTTGGTGTGGCAAAGGTAGTTTTGGTTGGTGCTATAATGATGTTCAGAAATTTTATGAAAAAGCCAAGACACCTAAGGGTAATTCTACTCACCCTGTGGGTTATGTGGTACTCACTGAAGCAAAGGCAAGCGATAAGGAATTTGTCAGTTTCTTAACATCAGCATGGGATGAGCTGAAACAGAAACGCGATGAGAATTATTTAAATTATAACTTTGCCAATGTAACCTTTGAGAATGGTCACAGATGGAGCACGGCCAAAAGTTACTTGGGTCGGGTGCGCCACAGATCCAATCTGAAAATTATTAAAAATGCCCATGTAACCAAACTGAAGTTTGATAAAGAAAATCAAAAGGTACTCTACGTTAAATTTTTACTCAGAGAAAAGAAATCCATACAAGTGCAGGTTGCAAAAGAAGTCATACTCTCAGCAGGGGCCTTGGAAACTCCCAAATTACTAATGCTCTCCGGTATTGGTCCCTCAGGCAATCTGCTACCCTTAAACATTTCATTAAACCATAATTTACCGATTGGTAGAAATCTGCAGGATCATGTGGTCCTCAATATATACCTCAAGATGCCTGCCTCCGAATCATCATCATCCTCAGAATCAGTAGACTTGGATGGTATTTATGAGTATCTAATGTACAGCAGAGGACCTTTGGCTTCATTTGCCACGGGCCAGTTAACGGCATACCTAAACACCGATTACAAAAATCCCAATGCTCCGAGGGATATGCATTCTTATTTGGTTGCCATGAAAAAGGGCAGCTTTCAGCAACTGGATGCCTCTACCCAGATATCAGGGATGAAGAATGAATACAAGGAATATTTAAGACAACAATTGGAGAAGTATGACCTCTTAATAGTTTACATATTATTGGCACAACCCAAATCTAGGGGCAGCTTGAAATTAAGATCCCAATCATACAAAGATCCACCAATTATAGATGCTGGTTATTTTTCTAATCCAGAGGATAAAGAGGTATTATTACGTGGTGTCCAATATGTTGTGGATTTATTAGAAACTTCAAGTTTTAAAGAGAAACAAATCGAACTACTAACCATACCCATTGCAGAGTGTGAGAAATTTGTATTTAAAACCCCCAAATATTGGTCTTGTTTTATGGAACATTTTTCTAGTAGCGGCTATCATTTTGCAGGCCCAGTCAAAATGGGAGCTGATGGTGATAATACAACATGTGTGGATCCCCAATTAAGGATTAAAGGTGTCCAAAATTTACGTGTGGCCGATGCCTCTATTATGCCCTATGTAACATCGCATAATACCAATGCACCCACCATTATGATTGCCGAAAAGGCGGCGGATATGATTAAAAAAAAGTGGGCGAAATAAATAAAATTAAAAAAAAAAATAATAAAAAATTGTAAAAAAATAAATATAAAATTAATTAATAAATTTGTTGTTTAAATTTAAAACAATAATTATAATATATTTTCTTATTGAAATAATTTTTCATGAATATTTTTCAATACACTACAGAAGACCACAAACGCGGGTTTATCAAAAGATAAAATAATTTTCTATTCCAAAACGAGGATTTTTTAAACAATTTTTATTCCAAAACGTGAATTTTTTAATTCAAAGCGTCGATTTTTTTAAATTAAATTTTAAAACGTGGATTTTTTCAAAATGATTTTTTTTCACAACATTGATTTTCCCAAAGATTTTTAAACCATTGATGTTTAAAATGAATTTATTAAAATGCTAATTTTTTATACAATTTCTTATACCAAAACGTGGTTTTAAACAATTTCTTATCCCAAAACGTGGATTTTAAAAAAATTTTCTTCAAAAATGAACTTTATACAAATATTTTTTGTTTTTAAATTTGATTTATAAAAATATTATTTTTAAACATTGATTTATAAAAATATTTTTTCAAAACTTGGATTTATAAAAATGTTTTTTTTTTTTAATATTTTTTTCCAAAACTTGTTTATAGATTTTCTTAAATCGTAGATTTTTTAAAATCGTAGATTTATTAAAAATATTTTTTAAACTTTTTTTACCGTGGATTTTAAAATAATTTACTCAAAACATCATTTTTTAAAATGGTTTTATTTTAAACTTAGAGTTGTAAAGAATTTACTCAAAAAATAAATTTTTTAAAACAGTTTTATTTTAATTTTTTTAAATATGTAGTTTTATTGGTTTTTAAAAATAGATTTATTTTAAAAGTGGCTTTTTAAGAAATTTACTCAAAACATAAATTTTTTTAAATTGTTTTTAAATCGTAGACTTATAGGAAATATTTTTTAAATAGATTTTTTCAAAACTTTATTTTTATTAAAATAGTTTTTAACGTGCATTTTTTAAATAGTTTTTTAACGTCAATTTTATTTTTTTTAATAGTTTTATACTTGGTTTTTTAAATGTGTTTTTTAAGTGGGGTTTTTTTAAATAATTTTTTTGAAACTTGAATTTTTTATAATATTTTTTCCAAACGTTGTTTTTTATATTGTTTCTAAACGAGGATTTTTTCTAATATTTTTTTACAAAAATAAAAAATCTATTTTTTTTAAAGCGTGGATCCTTACAATTATTTTTTTTTTTTTTGAAAACGTTATTTTTTTAATATTTTCTCAAAACGTGTATTTTTGTAGCATTTTGTCGAAACGTTAATTTTTTTTAAATATTTTTTTCAAAACGTGAATTTTTAGATAATTTTATTCCAAACGTGGATTTTTAAAAAAAAAATTCCTAGCATGGATTTTTTAATTTTTTTTTTCAAAACGTGGATTTTTTTAAAATTTTTCAAAACGTGGATTTTTTTATTTTTTCAAAACTTGAATTTTTTAAATATTTTTTTCAAAACGTGATTTCTTTTAATTTTTTTTCAAAACATGGATTTTTTAAATATTTTTTTTTTCAAAACGTGGATTTTTTGAATATTTTTTCAAAACGTGGATTTGTTTATTATTTGGATTTTTTAAATATTTGTTCAAAAAGTGCATTTTTAAATACTTTTTTCCAAACCTGGATTTTTTAAATATTTTTTCAAAACTTGGTTTTTTTTTATTTTTTTTTTTTTCAAAACGTGGATTTTTTAATATTTTTTTCAAAACGTGGATTTTTTAAATATTTGTTCAAAACGTGGATTTTTTAAATATTTTTTGAAAATCTGGATTTTTTATTATTTTTTTTTCAAAACGTGGATTTTTTAAATATTTGTTCAAAACGTGGATTTTTTTAATATTTGTCCAAAAAGTGGATTTTTAAATACTTTTTTCCAAACCTGAATTTTTTTAATATTTTTCTTTTCAAAACGTGGATTTTTTAAATATTTTTTTTAGAGTGCATTTAATTATTTTTTTTTTTCAAAAAGTGCATTTTTTAATTATTTTTTCAAAACGTGAATTTTTTGAAAAATTTTTTTTTTAACGTGGATTTTTTAATAATTTTTAAACTTGGATTTGTTTCATATTTACATATTTTCAAAAAGTGTAATTTGCTAATACTTTTTTCCAAAATGCGGATTTTGTTTTTCAAAAATTGAATCCTTTAAATAATTGTTTCCAAAACGTTGATTTTTAAACATTTTTAACCAAAAGGTGAATTTTAAAAAAGTGGATATTTAAAACACTTTTTTGTGAAAACGTGGATTTTTTAAATATTTCGTCGATATTTAAACATTTTTATAAAAGTGGATTTTTTATAACATGGATTTTTAAAATATTGTTGTACGTGGGGTTTTTTAATATCTTGTCGATTTTTAATTTTTTTTTTTAATTTAGAGTTTTTTTATAACGAGGATTTTCGAAATATTTTTTTGTAACTTGGATTGTAAAATATTCTTTTATAACGTGGATTTTTTAAATATTCTTTTATAACGTGGATTTTTTTAAATATTTTTTTGTAACATGGATTTTTAAAATATTTTTTATAACGTGGATTTTTAAAATATTTTTTATAACGTGGATTTTTAAAATATTTTTTATAACGTGGATTTTTAAAATATTTTTTATAACGTGGATTTTTAAAATATTTTTTATAACGTGGATTTTTGAAATATTTTTTATAACGTAGATTTTTAAAATATTTTTTATAACGTGGATTTTTAAAATATTTTTTATAAAGTGGATTTTTAAAATATTTTTTATAACGTGGATTTTTAAAATATTTTTTATAACGTGGATTTTTAAAATATTTTTTATAACGTGGATTTTTAAAATATTTGTTATAATATTTTATATTATTTTTTTATTTATATTTTATTATATTTTTTTTTATGGGTTTTTAAAATATTTTTTATAACGTGGATTTTTAAAATATTTTTTATAACGTGGATTTTTAAAATATTTTTTATAACGTGGATTTTTAAAAT
Organism: Musca autumnalis; assembly: GCF_047663935.1. Taxonomy (NCBI): domain Eukaryota; kingdom Metazoa; phylum Arthropoda; class Insecta; order Diptera; family Muscidae; genus Musca; species Musca autumnalis. Next base: position 33,644,577 of record NW_027411866.1, on the reverse strand, counting down.
ATTTTTTTAACGTGGATTTTTAAAATATTTTTATAACGTGGATTTTTAAAATATTTTTTATAACGTGGATTTTTGAAATATTTTTTATAACGTAGATTTTTAAAATATTTTTTATAACGTGGATTTTTAAAATATTTTTTATAAAGTGGATTTTTAAAATATTTTTTATAACGTGGATTTTTAAAATATTTTTTATAACGTGGATTTTTAAAATATTTTTTATAACGTGGATTTTTAAAATATTTTTTATAATATTTTATATTATTTTTTTATTTATATTTTATTATATTTTTTTTTTATGGGTTTTTAAAATATTTTTTATAACGTGGATTTTTAAAATATTTTTTATAACGTGGATTTTTAAAATATTTTTTATAACGTGGATTTTTAAAATATTTTTTTAACGTGGATTTTTAAAATATTTTTATAACGTGGATTTTTAAAATATTTTTTATAACGTGGATTTTTGAAATATTTTTTATAACGTAGATTTTTAAAATATTTTTTATAACGTGGATTTTTAAAATATTTTTTATAAAGTGGATTTTTAAAATATTTTTTATAACGTGGATTTTTAAAATATTTTTTATAACGTGGATTTTTAAAATATTTTTTATAACGTGGATTTTTAAAATATTTTTTATAATATTTTATATTATTTTTTTATTTATATTTTATTATATTTTTTTTTTATGGGTTTTTAAAATATTTTTTATAACGTGGATTTTTAAAATATTTTTTATAACGTGGATTTTTAAAATATTTTTTATAACGTGGATTTTTAAAATATTTTTTTAACGTGGATTTTTAAAATATTTTTATAACGTGGATTTTTAAAATATTTTTTATAACGTGGATTTTTGAAATATTTTTTATAACGTAGATTTTTAAAATATTTTTTATAACGTGGATTTTTAAAATATTTTTTATAAAGTGGATTTTTAAAATATTTTTTATAACGTGGATTTTTAAAATATTTTTTATAACGTGGATTTTTAAAATATTTTTTATAACGTGGATTTTTAAAATATTTTTTATAATATTTTATATTATTTTTTTATTTATATTTTATTATATTTTTTTTTATGGGTTTTTAAAATATTTTTTATAACGTGGATTTTTAAAATATTTTTTATAACGTGGATTTTTAAAATATTTTTTATAATATTTTATATTATTTTTTTATTTATATTTTATTATATTTTTTTTATGGGTTTTTAAAATATTTTTTATAACGTGGATTTTTAAAATATTTTTTATAACGTGGATTTTTAAAATATTTTTTATAACGTGGATTTTTAAAATATTTTTTTAACGTGGATTTTTAAAATATTTTTATAACGTGGATTTTTAAAATATTTTTTATAACGTGGATTTTTGAAATATTTTTTATAACGTAGATTTTTAAAATATTTTTTATAACGTGGATTTTTAAAATATTTTTTATAAAGTGGATTTTTAAAATATTTTTTATAACGTGGATTTTTAAAATATTTTTTATAACGTGGATTTTTAAAATATTTTTTATAACGTGGATTTTTAAAATATTTTTTATAACGTGGATTTTTAAAATATTTTTTATAACGTGGATTTTTAAAATATTTTTTTTAACGTGGATTTTTAAAATATTTTTTATAACGTGGATTTTTAAAATATTTTTATAACGTGGGGTTTTAAAATATTTTTTAGAACGTGGATTTTTAAAACATTTTTTTAACGTGAATTTTCAAAAAATTTCTGAATTTTTAACATATTTTTTATAGTTTTCATAACGTGGATTTTTTTAGGTATATTTGAAATATTTTTTATAACGTTTTTATAGTATATTTTAAAAATTTTTTTACAACGTCGATTTTAAAAATATTTTTCAAATATTTTTAACAACGCGGATTTTTAAAATATTCTTTTATATTTTTAAAATAGTTTTTTACAACGTGGATTTTCAAAATATTCTTTTATATTTTTAAAATACTTTTTTACCACGTGGATTTTTAATTTTTTTATATTTTATAAAATATTTTTTACAACGTGGACTTTTGAAATTTTTTTTTATATTTTGTAAAATATTTTTTTACAACGAGGTTTTTTAAAATATTCTTTTATATTTTTCAAATATTTTAAGTATATTTCCTAAAATAAATTTGTTTTTGAATATCTTTTAAAATAAATTCGAATATAATTATTTTTACAGTGTTTTATTTAATTTGCTTTGGTGTCTGTTCAAATCTAGTAACTCATTTTCCACACACTTGCAGTTGACCAATCGAACTAAAACCTGACACACTTTTCAGATTTAGATGACAATACATGAATATGGAACCAAAACCAATATGGGTCCATTTTTTTCCTATAGTCCCCATATAGCGGTACCACCCGGTTTCAAGTATTTTCAAGTTTTTATCTTCATTTTCGGCCTTAATTGGCTGTAATTTGATTATGGGGTTCACAGTGGTCAAAAAACTTATTTACTAAAAATTTAAAAATAAAAAAGTAATTTAAAAATTAATTTACACTGTTTTATGCAATAAAAACTAGAAAATAATTATTCGCTTAGCCTCAAAAAGTATATACATACATACACATGTACCCACAACATCCCTGAAGGGACAAGGGAGACTTCTCTCAAAAAGTATATACTTCTTCAAAACGTGGATTTTCTCAATAAATAAATGTTTCAAACGTGGATTTTTAAAATATTTTTTTCAAAACATAAATTTTTTAAATATTTTTCGTAAATTTTTTTTGGGTTTTCTAATATTTTAAGTGAATTTTTTATATTTTGTTTGGATTTATTAATAATTTATAAGGTAATTATTTTTGTTAAGTTTTTATTTGTTAAAATATTTTTTTAAATTTTATTTTTAAATATTTTTAAAACATTTTTATAAAATATTTTTTTTAATACATTTTTAAAGTATTTTTTTTAAATAAGTTTCTTGATAGTTTTGAAAATCATTTCTGGAAACAGAATTAATTACAATATTTTTTACATATTTTTCCAAATAAAATTTTTTAAGCATTTTTAAGAATTGTTTACTATAATTTTTAAAATTTTTTTAAATTAATTTGTATTAACACGTGTTTTGTTAAATATTTCTTAATTTAATTTTTATAAAAATATTCTCTCACTTTTCAGGTGGCTGCTGTGGCTCAACGAAAAAACGCACCATTGTCGGCGGTTGGGCATGGGCTTGGTGGCTGGTAACAGATGTCCAAAGGCTCTCCCTTAACGTTATGACCCTCAATCCAATGTGCGAAAGTGTGGAAACATCACAGGGTGTGCCATTGACAGTAACCGGTGTGGCCCAATGTAAAATCATGAAGGTGAGTAACAACAATTTAATTTTTCACCTTATAATTTATTAATATATTTACAAAATATATAAATTAATAATTATTAATCCAAAATCTATTTTTATGTAACAAATTCAATTATTAAAACTACACTTTTTATTCGAAAAAAAAACCAACTTTGTTGTATGTACAACTATGCATGCTGGCTTTATTCTTTTATTGGGAATTAAATAAAAGTACTTTCAAAAATTGTTTAACTTTCTTCCTTTACTCTCTTTTTGTCTTACAATTAAATTGTTGTAATTTTGTAAGAAAAAAACTAAAATTGTATTTGTTTATCAAATTTTATTTGTTAATTTTTGAAAATATTTTCTATTATAGTTCTCAACACCAAGAGAATTTAATAAGAAAAATGTAAGTTTCGCAAGTCAAGTAATCAAATGTTGTGTTGTGTTAAAAAAATAAAATAAAAAATTGTTGTCCAAGATTGTAAATTCACTTTCCCATTGTCATTTTTATTATTTTTTTATTTTTACGATTTTCCCTGTGTACACAAAATTAACTCCTCAAAGTATGCTTCAATTTATTGGCACAAACCCTTTAGGATAGTTAAATCAGGCATTGGAATTGTAAAATAAAATGAACAAAATAAGAAGAGAAGGCAAGGGGAGATGGACCATGGTATATCCTACGCCGCTTCACAAGGAAGACAATAAAAATATATCGTCCTGAGGCTAAAAAAATTTCCAGAACACTATAAAGTTTAATGTCCAATTTTAGATTAGAACTGCTAGTGATAATAAGTAGAGGACAAAAGTCTGTTTTTAGCTTTTTTATCTTCAGGGCCCATATCTTGGAAAGTATTAGCTTCCTCTAGACAAATTGTAAATTCGTAGTAAAGATCACAAGGATTACAAGCTATTAAAATTTCAACACGATCCGAGAAGACGCCTTAAATTCGATTGTGAAGGAAGTGCCCTTAATAATGACCTTAATGGTCCATGTTGTAACTTGACCTTGATTTTAAGGTTAGGTTAGAAGCCTCCTATGGAGGCCTTCTATGCTATAGAAGCCTCCTATGGAGACCTTCTATTCTATAGAAGCCTCCTATGGAGTCCTTCTATTCTATAGAAGCTCTCTATGGAGACCTTCTATTCTATAGAATCCTCCTATGGAGTCCTTCTATTCTATAGAAGCCTCCCATGGAGGCCTTCTATTCTATAGAAGCTCTCTATGGAGGCCTTCTATTCTATAGAAGCCTCCTATGGAGGCATTCTATTCTATAGAAGCCTCCTGTGGAGTCCTTCTATTCTATAGAAGCCTCCTATGGAGTCCTTCTATTCTATAGAAGCCTTCTATGGACTCCTATTCTATAGAATCCTCCTATGGAGTCCTTCTATTCTATAGAAGCCTCCCATGGAGGCCTTCTATTCTATAGAAGCCTCCTATGGACTCCTATTCTATAGAATCCTCCTATGGAGTCCTTCTATTCTATAGAAGCCTCCCATGGAGGCCTTTTATTCTATATAAGCCTCCTTGGAGGCCTTCTATTTTATAGATGCCTCCTTTGTATGCCTTCTATTTCATAAACAACTCCTATGGATGCTTTCTATTCTATAGAAGTCTCCTATGGAGGCCTTTTATTCTATAAAAACCTCCTGTGGAGGCCTTTTATTCTATAGAAGCCTCCTATGGAGACCTATTCTATGGAGGCTTTCTATTCCATAAACAACTCCTATGGATGCCTACTATTCTATAGAAGCGTCCTATGGACTCCTATTCTATAGAATCCTCCTATGGAGTCCTTCTATTCTATAGAAGCCTCCTATGGACTCCTATTCTATAGAATCCTCCTATGGACTCCTTCTATTCTATAGAAGCCTCCTATGGACTCCTATTCTATAGAATCCTCCTATGGAGTCCTTCTATTCTATAGAAGCCTCCCATGGAGGCCTTCTATTCTATAGAAGCCTCCTATGGACTCCTATTCTATAGAATCCTCCTATGGAGTCCTTCTATTCTATAGAAGCCTCCCATGGAGGCCTTTTATTCTATATAAGCCTCCTTGGAGGCCTTCTATTCCATAAACAACTCCTATGGATGCCTTCTATTCTATAGAAGCCTCCTATGGAGGCCTTCTGTTCTATAGAAGCCTCCTGTGGAGGCCTTCTATCCTATGGAAGCCTTCTATTCCATAGAAGCCTCCTATGGAGTCCTTCTATTCTATAGAAGCCTCCTATGGAGTCCTTCTATTCTATAGAAGCCTCCTATGGACTCCTATTCTATAGAATCCTCCTATGGAGTCCTTCTATTCTATAGAAGCCTCCCATGGAGGCCTTCTATTCTATAGAAGCTCTCTATGGAGGCCTTCTATTCTATAGAAGCCTCCTATGGAGGCATTCTATTCTATAAGAGCGTCCTTTTTTTTATTTTAGTCTGTAGTAGGCTTTCTATTCTATAAAAGCCTTCCTTCTATTCTGTAGAAACCTCTTGTGGAAACCATCAATACTGTAGAAGGCTCCTATGGAGGCCTTTTATTCCATAGACATTTCCTTCTATTCCATAGACTACTCCCATGGATGCCTACTATTCTATAGAAGCCTCCTTTGGAGGCCTTATATTCTATAAAAGCCTCCTGCGGAGGCCTTCTATTCCATCGAAACCTCTTATGAAGGCCTTTTATTCTATAGAAGTCTCCTATGGAGGCCTTCTATTCCATAGACAACTCCTATGGATGCCTACTATTCTATAGAAGCCTCCCATGGAGGCCTTCTATTTTATAAAAGCCTCCTGTGAAGGCCTTCTATTCTATAAAAGAAGGCTTCTATAAAATAGAAGGTCTCCATAGGAAAACTCCTATGGAGGCCTTCTGTTCTATAGAAGCCTCTTATGGAGGCCTTTTATTCTATAGAAGCTTCCTTTGGAGGCCTTCTATTCTATAGAAGCTTCCTATGGAGGCCTTTTATTCTATATAAGCCTCCTTGGAGGCCTTCTATTTTATAGATGCCTCCTTTGTATGCCTTCTATTTCATAAACAACTCCTATGGATGCTTTCTATTCTATAGAAGTCTCCTATGGAGGCCTTTTATTCTATAAAAACCTCCTGTGGAGGCCTTTTATTCTATAGAAGCCTCCTATGGAGACCTTTTCTATGGAGGCCTTCTATTCCATAAACAACTCCTATGGATGCCTACTATTCTATAGAAGCGTCCTACGGAGGCCTTCTATTCTATAAATGGCTTCTGTGGAGGCCTTCTATTCTATAAATGCCTCCTGTGGAGGCCTTCTATAGAAGCCTCCTATGGAGCCCTTCTTTTATATTGAAGCCTCCTATGGAGGCCTTCTATCCTACAGAAGCCTCCTATGTAGACCTTCTATTCTATAGAAGCCTCTTATGGAGGCCTTTTATTCTATAGAAGCTTCCTTTGGGGCCTTCTATTTTATAGAAGCCTCCTTTGGAGGCCTTCTATTATATAGATGTTTCCTTTGGAGACCTTTTATTCTATAGAAGCCTCCTATGGAGGCCTTCTATTCTATAGATGCCTCCTATGGATGCGTTCTATTTTATAGAAGCCTCCTTTGGATGCCTCCTGTTCTATAGAAGCCTCCTATGGAGGCCTTCTATTCTTTAGAAGCCTCCTATGGAGGCCTTCTATTCTATAGAAGCCTGCTATGGATGCCTCCTGTTCTATAGAAGCCCGCTATGGAGGCGATCTATTTTATAAAAGCCTCCTATGGAGGCAATCTATTCTATAGAAGCCTCCTATGGAGGCGATCTATTCTATAGAAGCCTCCTATGGAGGCCTTCTATTGTATAGAAGCCTCCTATGGAGACCTTCTAGTCTATAAAAGCCTCCTATGGAGGGCTTCTATTCTATAGAAGCTTTCTATGGAGGCCTTATGTTCTATAGAAGCCTCCTATGGAGCCCTTTAATTCTATGGAAGCCTCCCATGGAGGCCTTCTATTCTATAGAAGCTTTCTATGGAGGCCTTCTATTCTATAGAAGCCTCCTATGGAGGCCTTCTATTCTATCGAAGCCTCCTATGGAGGCGATCTATACTAAAGAATCCTCCTATGGAGGCCTTCTATTCTAAAAAAGTCTCCTTTGGAGGCCTTCTATTTTATAGAAGCCTCCTATGGAGGCCTTCTATTCTATGGAAGCCTCCTATGGAGGTCTTCTATTCTATAGAAGCCTCCTATGGAGGCCGTCTTTTCTATAGAAGCCTCCTATGTAGGCCTTCTATTTTATAGAAGCCTCCTTAGGAGGCCTTCTATAGAAGCCTCATATGGAGGCCGTCTATTCTATAGAAGCCTCCTATGGAGTCCTTCTATTCTATAGAAGCCTTCTATGGAGACCTTCTATTCTATAGAAGCCTCCTATGGAGGCCTTCTATTCTATAAAAGCCTCCTATTTAGGTTTCTATTCTATAGAAGCCTCCTATGGAGGCCTTCTATTCTATAGAAGCTTTCTATGGAGGCCTTTTATTCTATAGGAGCCTCCTATGGAGGCCTTCTATTCTAAAGAAGCCTCCTATGGAGACCTTTTATTCTATAGAAGCCTTCTATGTAGGCCTTCAATTCTATAGGTGCCTTCTATAAAGGGCCTTCTATACCTCCTATAAAGGCCCTCTATTCTATAGAAGCCTCCTATGGAGGCCTTCTATTCTATAGAAGCCTCCTGTGGAGGTCTTCTACTTTATAGAAGCCTCCTATGGAGGCGATCTTTTCTATGGAAGCCTCATGTTATATTTATTAACAGTTCAGTTGTAGTTGGTGGGGGTATCGTATGGTCACCATTGGTCCATATTTGCACATGAAAAAAATCATTTAATTATTTTATTTTCATAGTTTAACTTGTTTTTGATCATCGCTCCCTAAGGTATGCTTTATTTTTTCTGGTTTCTTGGCACAGACCTTTAAAAGAGTGAAATCTTGTCAAAATTGAGAACTGATTTTGATAATTGATTTTCTACTCCTTTTTTCCACAACATAATTTAATTTATTATGGCACATTGTAATGTTTCATCCCGGAGTTAAAAATTAGATACTTATTTCATATTATTGAGCACTATTTATTAGGATTTATTTTATTTTTTTTATTAATATTATTTTGTATTTTTTAATAATTTTCTAGTTAAAAATTAGATACTTATTTCATTTCATATAATTGAGCACTATTTATTAGGATTTATTTTATTTTTTTTATTATTATTTTGTATTTTTTAATCATTTTCTAGTAGATTATTTTAATTTCAAGTAGTTTGTTCTGTTTGTTTTTTGCCTATTATAAACTTCTTAATTTTTCTAGAACAAAAAAAAATCCTGTATTATTTGTGTATATTTTTTCTTTTTTCTATTTCTCTTTTTTTACAGTCTAGCAAATATGGAAAAATGGATGATGAGGTATGATTTGCAGTTTTCATACGTTTGTATGATTTTTGAATTCATCCTATAAAACTGAAGGGCAGATTTTGGAATTTTCCGAAAAAGTTTTTAATATACCATAAATATGTTTATACGTTTTAAAGTGTAATACACATACATAAATCGTTTGCTTATTCATGTTAAAATTTAAAGACCAACAAGTATACAAATCATGTCTGGCTCTGACATTCCCTCATAATATGCCAACAAGCATTGCGAGGAAGCCAAACGCTTTATGTACTTCCGTATTTAATATACAAGAATTAAATTGACTTTCCTTTGATATTGAGTAATCGTTGTTGTTATATATGTACGACGCCCATCACAATTAAACATTAATTCAACGAAAATAAAATACTAAAAATACGAAGAACATGTATCTTAATGCGAACAACATTTCAAAGTAAAATATCTCCGTTGAAATGAAATGCAAGTAGCCCTCCTTTTTTGTGTCATAAATTCCAACATCTGCCTTTATTTTGAGTTCTTTTATTTTAATTCTAATTTATTTTTTTTTTCTTTATTGTTTACTTTGTTTATGATCCTCATCATGTAATTTCTTTTTGGAGTATTTACTGCTGTAGTTTTGAGTTCCCTTTTTTGATATGATTTTGAATATTTATTAAACAAGGTATGTTGAACATTGATTTATATATCTTTTTATCATTTCTTCACTATTTTCACACTCGGAATATATTTTTTTCCTTTTTCACCTAACTTCTCAATATGTTGCCATTAAGTGTTGTACATTTGTCCATGTCTACAAAAAACAATATTATTTTTGTTATTTTATATTTTCACATAAAAATACATTTATTATATATAATTATACATGCATTAAAAATATTGCATACGAATGTGGTTATAAGAAACATTGTTATTTAAAATATTTTTATAAAAATGTTTGTTAGTTTCATTTGAAGAAAATGACTAATTAAATTGGCGGTTTATTATAACCAAATTCCACTGTAGAAACGAATGTTCTCAGAATAATAACCTCATAGACAATTATTATACAAAAAACTGTAGAAAAATAAGGTTATATGAAAAACATTTTTTCTACAAATATATTTATTTTGAGAGCATTCCTTACTATTATATTTATTTTATAAATATATAAGTATTACATATAACGGTGTTATTTATGGAGTAACTTTTTCGGGGGGAAAGCAATATGTAAAAATCTTATTTGTCCCTCTTTGTTTTGAAATGTAAATCCAGGTAAAATTTTCTATACAATAATTAATAGGTAACAAGATAGTCCATATAAGTTCCTATCGATAACACGATTTTCTATAGAAACTCCATTCGAAAATAAGTATTTCCATAAACATTCTTGCCGATTTTCTTTCTATTTTATATTCTTGCCCGGGCCACACTAGAGTAATTTCATTGAAATTTTGACATGAAATTATGCATCTATAGATCAAGTTCCATAGAAAAGTAAAATCACGAAATTGTTGTAGTGGGGAATTCAACCTAAGAACACCTAATTTTATGAAATTTTTTAATGAAATTCACTCTAGTGTGGTCCGGGATTAAAGAACGCTTGTCGGTAGCAAAGTTTTCTATGGAATTTATGTCTGCTCCAGAACCTGCAAGAATCTCCACATTTTTCCCACGATAATAATACTTCCTCTATACTATCGAGAACATAGTACAAATTAATATATTCTTGCAGTCCTGGAACAGACATACTGTTGTCGATACAACAACTCTACAGAAACTCTTTTCGATAAAGATAGTTCTACAGAAATTCTCGTCAATAACAACATTTTCAATAGAAATTCTGGTTGATAACAACATTTTCAATTGAAATTCTTGTCGATAACAATACTTTCTATTAAAATTCTTGTCAAAAAGAAGTTCTTCTATAAAAATCTTGGCGATAACAATACATTCTCTAAAAACTTTTGTCGATACAAAGATTTTCTATAGAAATTCTTGTTATCGACAAAACTTTCTATAGATATTCTTGTTATCGACAAGAGTTTCTATAGAAATTCTTGTTATCGACAAGAGTTTCTATAGAAATTCTTGTTATCGACAAGAGTTTCTATAGAAATTCTTGTTATCGACAAGAGTTTCTATAGAAATTCTTGTTATCGACAAGAGTTTCTATAGAAATTCGTGTTATCGAAAATTTTCTATAAAAGAATCTGGATATCGACAAAAGTTTCTATAGAAATTCTTGTTATCGACAAGAGTTTCTAGGGAAATTATTGTTATCGACAAGAGTTTCTATAGAAATTCTTGTTATCGACAAGAGTTTCTATAGAAATTCTTGTTATCGACAAGAGTTTCTATAGAAATTCTTGTTATCGACAAGAGTTTCTATAGAAATTCTTGTTATCGACAAGAGTTTCTATAGAAATTCTTCTCCTGTCGATAACAAGAATTTCTATAGAAACTCTTGTCGATAGCAACAATTTCTATAGAAACTCTTGTCGATAACAAGATTTTCTAGAGAAACTCTTGCCCTAATAAAATTTTTTAGAGAAACTGTTATCGATAACAAGTTTTCCTATAGAAACTCGTGTCGATAACAAGATTTTCTATAGAAACTCTTGTCGATAACAACATTTTCTATAGAAACTCTTGTCGATAACAAGATTGTCTAGAGAAACTCTTGTCGATAACAAGTTTTTCTATAGAAACTCTTGTCGATAACAAGATTTTCGATAGAAACTCTTGTCGATAACAAGATTTTCAATAGAAACTTTTGTCGATAACAAAAATTTCTATAGAAACTCTTGTCGAAAACAATATTTTCTATAGAAACTCTTGTCGATAACAAGATTGTATAGAGAAACTCTTGTCGATAACAAGTTTTTCTATAGAAACTCGTGTCGACAACAAGAATTTCTATCGAAACACTTGTCTATAATAAGAATTTCTTTAGAAACTCTATAGAAACTCTCTCTTGTCTATAACAAGAATTTCTATAGAAACTCTTGTCGAAAAAAAATTATGTCGATAACAAGAATTTCTATAGAAACTCTTGTCGATAACAAGATTTTCTATATATAACAAGAATTTCTATAGGAACTCTTGTCGATAACAAGAATTTCTATAGAAACTCTTGTCGATAACAAGAATTTCTATAGAAACTCTTGTCGATAACAAGAATTTCTATAGAAACTCTTGTCGATAACAAGAATTTCTATAGAAACTCTTGTCGATAACAAGAATTTCTATAGAAACTCTTGTCGATAACAAGAATTTCTATAGAAACTCTTGTCGATAACAAGACTTTCTATAGAAACTCTTGTCGATAACAAGAATTTCTATAGAAACTCTTGTCGATAACAAGAATTTCTATAGAAACTCTTGTCGATAACAGGAATTTTTATAGAAACTCTTGTCGATAACAAGAATTTCTATAGAATCGCTTGTCGATAACAAGAATTTCCACAGAAACTCTTGTCGATAACAGGATTTTCTATAGAAACTCTTGTCGTTAACAAGAATTTCTATAGAAAGTTTTGTCGATAACAAGATTTTCTATAGAAACACTTGTCGATAACAAGATTTTCTATAGAAACACTTGTCGATAACAAGATTTTCTATAGAAACTCTTGTCGATAACTAGATTTTCTATACAAACTCTTGTCGATAACAAGAATTTCTATAAAAACTCTCGTCGATAACAAGAATTTCTATAGAAACTCTTGTCTGTAACAAGAATTTCTATAGAAACTCTTGTCGATAACCAAAATTTCTATAGAAACTCTTATCGATAACAAGATTTTCTGTAGAAACTCTTGTCGATAACAAGATTTTCTATAGAATTTCTTGTCGATAACAAGAACCTCCTATCGATAACAAGAATTTCTATAGAAACTCTTGTCGATAACATGATTATCTATAGAAGCTCTTGCCGATAACTAGAATTTCTATAGAAACTCGTGTCGATAACAAGAATTTCTATAGAAACTCGTGTCGATAACAAGATTTTCTATAGAAACTCGTGTCGATAACAAGATTTTCTATAGAAACTCTTGTCGATGACAAGATTTTCTATAGAAACTCTTGTCGATAACTAGAATTTCTATAGAAACTCTTGTCGATAACAAGAATTTCTATAGAAACTCCTGTCGATAACAAGAATTTCTATAGAAACTCTTGTCGATAACAAGAATTTCTATAGAAACTCTTGTCGATAACAAGAATTTCTATAGAAACTATTGTCGATAACAAGAATTTCTATAGAAACTATTGTCGATAACAAGAATTTCTATAGAAACTCTTGTCGATAACAAGATTTGCTATAGAAACTCTTGTCGATAATAAGTTTGCTATAGAAACTCGTGTGGATAAAAAGATTTGTCAAAACTATTGTCGGTAGTTAGAATAGAAACTCTTGTCTATAACAAGAATTTCTATAGAAACTCTTGTCGATAACAAGAATTTCTATAGAAACTTGCCGATAACAAGAATATTTATAAAAAAACTCTTGTCGATAACAAGATTTTCTATAGAAACTCTTGTCGATAACAAGAATTTCTTTAGAAACTCTTTCCGATAACAAGATTTTCTATAGCAACTATTGTCGATAACAAGATTTTCTATAGAATCTCTTGTCGATAACAGGATTTTCTATAAAAACTCTCGTCGATAACAAGAATTTCTATAGAAACTCTTGTCGATAACAAGAATTTCTACAGAAACTCTTGTCGATAACAAGAATTTCTATAGAAACTCTTGTCGATAACAAGATTTTCTGTAGAAACTCTTGTCGATAACAAGAATTTCTATAGAAACTCTTGTCGATAACAAGAATTTCTATAGAAACTCTTGTCGATAACAAGAATTTCTATAGAAACTCTTGTCGATAACACGAATTTCTACAGAAACTCTTGTCGATAACAAGAATTTCTACAGAAACTCTTGTCGATAACAAGAATTTCTATAGAAACTCTTGTCGATAACAAGATTTTCTATAGAAACTCTTGTCGATAATAAGATTTGCTATAGAAACTCGTGTCGATAAAAAGATTTGTAGAAACTCTTGTCGGTAGTTAGAATTTCTATGGAAACTGGCCGATAGTTGGAATTTCTACAGAAACGGTGTTCCATAACAACAGTTTTTATAGAAACACTTGTCGAAAACAATATTTTAAATAGTTACTCTTGACGATAAAAATATTTTCTGTAGAAATTCTTGTCGATAACAGGCGATTCTATAGAAAGTTTTGTCAATAACAAAATTTTCTATAGAAAGTTTTGTCAATAACAAAATTTTTAATAAAAAATCTTGTCTTGAACAAGCTTTCAATAGAAATTCTTGCCGATGACGCATTTTTGAAGAAATTCTTGTCGATACAAGGTTTTCAACAGAAATGTTTAGCGATAACAAGCTTCGCAGTATAAATGTTGTTCGATAACAAGCTTTCCAATGGAAATTCTTGTCGATAACACGATTTTGAGTAGAAATTTTTGTCAGTGGCAAGATATCAATAGAAACTCTTATCGCTAAAAAGATTTTCCATAAAATTTTTATCGATGAGCAATTTTATTCACATTTTCTAGAGAAGGTTTTTAATTAAGAAATTTATTATCGATAACAAGATTTTATATAAAAACTGTTATCGTACACATGATTTTATTATAGATATTTTTATCGATGACAAGATTTTCGGTAGAAACTTTTATTGATTTAAGATTTTCGACCGAAGTGGACAACAAGACTGCCATCGATAAAACGATTTCTATTGTAACAATTGGTCTGTTCCAGAACTACAAAAATATATTAATTTTTACTATTTGTTCGATATCGTAAAGGAAAATTGTAGATTCTTGCAGGTTCTCGAACAGACATAATATTTCCATGTAAAACTTCCTGGATAAAGATTTTTTAGCCAAATGTTGCAATATCGAATATATTATATGTGACTATATTGAATATATTAATAAAAAGGGCTCCTGGAAAAGTTACTCTTAAAATATCCTACCAACAAATAAACTAATTTTGTATAAAATATAAATATTTTTAAGCTAAATTAAAATTTTCTTTCTTCTATTGTTTCTTTTTTCTTTTTCCCTCCGTTTAAATTGAAAACCAAAAACTCATTGTTTTGATGGATACCTTGTTGTTGTGTTATGGTGTTGTTGTAACTTTTGTATTGCGCTTATGCTGTGCTGTATCTCTCTACTATTGCCAAATACTCTGCCGTTGAATCCTGCCTTGAAAAATATATTTGAAAATATGCTGATAAACAACGACCGTTCTTTCTATTTGTATTTATCAAACATATATGGATATAAATATATAAATAATTGTTGCCGCCGTATACATATATAAATATAATGTATATAAAAATATATATATCTCGGACGCTGTGGCCTATATGAATAATGATGACAACGACAAAATCACAACAACCACATCAACACATAATAATTAAACAAAAAATTCCTTTTTGTATTCTCCATAAAAAAAAACAAAAACAAAACCCCTGAATGAACAATGAATGGATTTTTCATGCAGATGATGAATGTCTATTATTTTCATCATCAGGCTGACGAACTTCTGGGCACGGCCAGTGAACAATTTCTGGGTAAAAGTGTAAGCGAAATCAAACAAACGATATTGCAGACATTGGAAGGACATTTGCGTGCTATATTGGGTAAGTAGTTGTTGTTTCTTTTTTTCATAATTAATATATGAATAATAAATGAACTAATATGAAATCAAGATAAATCTTTCAAGCGACCACAATTTATTTGTGGAAAATGTTGTTATCGACGAGAATTTCTTTAGAAAATCTTAATATCGACAAACATTTTCTATGGAAAATCCTGTTATCGACAAGAATTTCTGTAGAAAATCTTGTCATCTACAAGAGTTTTCATAGAAACTCTTGTTATCGGCAAGAATTTCAAGAGAAAATCTTGTTATCGATAAGAATTTCTAGAGAAACTCTTGTTATCGACAAGAATTCCTATAGAAAATTTTGTTATCGATAAGAATTTCTATAGAAAATCTTCCTATCGGCATGAATATCTATAGAAAATCTTTTTATCGATAAGTATTTCTATTGAAAATCTTGTTATCGACAAGAATTTCTATAGAAATACTTGTTTTCGACGAGAAGTTTTATAGAAATCCTTGTCATCGACAAGAATTTCTATAGAAATCCTTTTTATCGACAAAAATTTCTATAGAAATTTTTGTTATCGACAAGAATTTCTATAGAATAGGGATAGGTAAGTCGACTTTCGATTAATCGATTAGTCGACTTTTTGCAGTTAAAAGTCTAAAAATCGTGGTCGACTTTTGGCTGGAGGGAAAATCGCATAATCGATTATCTTGTGATCGATTTTGGAGTTTGCCCATTGATTGCTGATTTGGCGGTTTTACAGTTTTGGCGGTTTTAGATTTTCAAAAGAAAACTCGAAAAACGACGAATAATCGATCATAATCGATTTTCTGCGGTTATGAAAAAGTCGAAAGTCGAGTTTTATGACAAGTGTAATAATCGCCAGACCGAATAATCGCATTATTAGTTTTAGACCAAAATCGAAAAGTCAAAAAATCGATTATTGCATTCCATTACCTATCCCTACTATAGAATATTTCTATAAAAATACTTTTTATCGACAAGAATTCATATAGACATCCTTGTTATCGACAAGAATTTCTATAGAAATCAGTAGTGGGATTCTGTAACTCATTTTTGCTGTTACCGACAAAAATCGGTAAAATTAAATTGCAAAATTATGACTAAAACATAAAGAAAGGTTGACATCACTGTTTGTGTGGGTAGAGGCTAGCGACTACTTTTTATTCATCGTTAGCTTACCGAAAATTTTCGTTAATTATCGAAATTATAAACATTTTAATTTTAACGACAATTATCGATAACAGCAGAAATGAGTTACAGAATCCCACTACAGGCAAGAATTTATATAGAAATCCCTGTTATCGGTAAGAAGTTCCATAGAAATCCTTGTTATCGATAGGAAGTTCTATAGAAATCCATGTTACCGACAGGATTCTCTATAGAAATCATTGTCATCGACACGAATTTCTATAGATAGACTTGTTATCGATTAGAAATTCTACAAAAATCATTGTTGTCGACAAGACTTACTATAGAAATCCTTGTTATCGACAAGAATTTCTATAGAAATCTTTGTTATCGACAAGAATTTCCGTAGAAATCTTTTTTATCGACAAGAATTTCTATAAAAACCATTGAAGCCCTTGTTATCGACAAGAATTTCTATAGAAATCCTTGTTATCGATAAGAATTTCCATAGAAATCCTTGTTATCGACAAGAATTTCCAGAGAAATCCTTATTACCGATAGGAATTTCCAATTGTTGTTATCGACAAATAATTCCAAAGAAAATCTTGTTATCGACAAGAATTTCTATAGAAAATGTTGTTATCGACAAGAATTTCTATAAAAAATCTTGTTATCGACAAGAATTTTTATAGAAAATCTTGTTATCGACAAGAATTTTTATAGAAAATCTTTTATCGACAATAATTTCTATAGAAAAAAAATTTTCTTTTGAAATTCTTGTCGATAACAAGCTTTTTATATAATAATTATTGTCGATAGAAAGTTTTTATAGGAATTCTTATCGATAACTAGGCTTTCTAGAGAAATTTTTATAGTAAACAAGAGTTTCTATAAAATCTCTTGTCGATAACAAGAGTTTCTATAGAAATTCATTTCGATAACAAGATTTTTTATAGAAATTCTTGTCGATAACAAGATTTTTTATAGAAATTCTTGTCGATAACAACATTTTCTATAGAAATTCTTGTCGATAACAACATTTTCTATAGAAATTCATGTCGATAATAGAATTTTCTATAGCAATTCATGTCGATAATAGAATTTTCTATAGCAATTCATGTCGATAATAGAATTTTCTATAGCAATTTATGTCGATAACAAGAATTTCTGTAGAATTTATTTGCGATAACAAGAATTTCTATAGAAAATCTTGTTATCGACAAGAATTTCTATAAACAATTTTATTATCGGCAAGAATTTCTATAGAAAATCTTGTTATCGACAAAAATTTCTATAAAAATCTTTGTTATCGACAATAAATTCTACAGAAATTCTTGTTATCGACATGAATTGCTAAAGAAAATTTTATTATCGTCATGAATTTTTATAGAAAATTCTATTATCGACATGAATTTCTATAGAAAATTGTATTATCGACATGAATTTCTATAGAAAATTCTATTATCGACATGAATTTCTATAGCAAAACTTGTTATCGACAAGAATTTCGACAAAAATTTCTATAGAAAATCTTGTTATCGACAAGAATTTCGACAAAAAATTCTATAGAAAATCTGGTTGTCGGCAAGAATTTCTTTAGAAAATCTTGCTATCGACAAGAATTTCTTTAGAAAAT